>NC_143204.1:9835833-10137500 GCF_051530095.1 Phoenix dactylifera | reverse complement strand
TTATTTATCCAACTTTTGTCCATTCTATTAGAATATAATATTTGAACTGCAGTTTATAAAAAAAAATATCAACAAAAAAAGCAACAATTATGAATCTTCAAAGTGCAGCAGTGATTAAAGGAAAAAGGATTTTGCTTTACAGAGTTAATTACAGGCTGCCTCACGTTCCCTGATCGACTGCCCAAGTACGAGGAGCTCAGAGCCTACATGAAAGCATGGGATGGGTGAGTGCCTCTGAGACAGCATAATCTCCCAAAGCACATGACAATACTAGACACCAATAACTAAAAGATGCTACATAAAACAACACTATTGGTCTGCACCAGAGAGAGAGAGAGAGAGAGTAGGGGGTGAAGGGGGGGGGGGGGGGGGGGGGGGGGGTTAGATCTCGATTTGACTATGGAGGAATCTAATGTAGCCAATGGCTTCTAGCAGTACAGATGCAGTGTCAGTCACACTTCCATAGTCAAATCACATTTAAAATAGGAAATCTATTTTAAAATAGGAAATCTATAAAAAAAACTTAGCATGAGATATTTCAAGAAGACTTGAAAAAATTTCGGCAGTGAATTTAACAAATACTCATTCTCTATCTACTTCTAAAATGTCCCTTAATTCTTTTTAGAAGAATAAATGGATAGAATGAACATTTCTAGCACAATAAGCTTTCTGACTACGTGTGGAATATTTAGCAAGGCTTTTAAAAAAGGAGATGCATTTTTTTTTTGAGTACCAAGTAGTCATTAGCTAGAAGTATTAAGAAAATTACAAAATAATATTAAATCGTATCAAATAAAAACATGAATGTGCCCTGGAACGTCGATGAATGCAGTAGCGTTATCAAACAATTAAGAATGAAAAGGCAGCATCCCTTGGGAAAACAAGATAAGACATGATCATTGTAATTAATAAAGATATACTATATATATATTTGACTGTAAATAACAAACCAATTCCTAGGTATTACTAGCTATCCTTTTCTACCATTGGTTACAATCAATGTTAAACTATCTATCAAACTATATATCCCAAATTCTTACTGCTCTTCAATTTTTCTCTCATACCTCAAGGGCACCAAATCTTCTCAACCTATCAAGGTCTCCTCAAATCATACCTATTGCACAATTATTGGGTAGCATAACAAAAACCCTCATATATTTTAGCTTATCTCTCCGCATTTCAACCAAAACAGTTCATCTCTAAGAAGCGCATTTTTAACTCCGGCTCTTTCTTCTCCATCTGCCCTTTATGGACACCCTTCGCCTGTAATAGTCTTTTTTTCTTATGTCTCAAACTCATGATATGGCAATCAAATTATTCCAAAGGCAGTTCTCCACTTAGTTTATCCATCATAAATCCATTACATTTTGCCTACACCAATCTTACTGCCTCTGGAATCCAGAGGCAGTATGAAGCAAGCAGGCATGCATGCATGCATACACAGGGTCAGCTGCTAAGCAGAGGGTTGACTCCATTTGAACATATCATGGCAAGCAGCTTTTCTTTAATGACAAAAGGAATGCACTCAACCACATTGATCAGAAGATGGATTAAAACAAGCAATGCAACCAAATTTTTGAAAAAAAAAGCGTGGAGAAAAGAGAGAGAAGGGGGGGGGGGGAGGTAGAATTGAATCAGACCATCAGGTGATACTAATCTAGTATATCAAGTAAAAATATATGAACTGGATAAAGCACGAGAAATACCAGCAAACCAAAACCCAATTCTATAAGAAAATTTAGAACAAAATCCATTGTCAACACTAAACCAGTCTAATAGCTTTTTCTTGCACAGGAGAAAGCATTAAAATTGATAAAAAACAACAGCTCCGATGTGGTAATATATGGCATAATCCCGCGAAAGCAAAAAATCAAATCTATGAAATTTGCACCTGATATTTGACCCCAACAGCTCCGATGTGGTAATTAGCTTCGGAATCCAGCCACTGGTGATGCCTCTGGATCGATCCACTGTAACCCTGCGAAGATTGAAAGAAGGGAGGAAGAAGGGGTGAAGAATAAGAGGTGAGATTGGGTATGGGAATGCGGGGAGCAGCGAAGTGAAAGCAAACGATACCCTTACCGTGGCCCAAAAAACCCTAAAATTAGCTTCACCAGCTTCCCCTTGGTTTCCTCTCAAAGGCCCAAGGGGTGTTGGGGTCGGTCGTTCGGCAACACGGAAGCTTTGCAGAAGGAGGCGGAGAAGGAGGAGAACAAGTGAGAAGAAGGAAGCGGAGGGAGGAGGAGAAAAATACCTCGGTTGGGGTCGGTCGGTCGGCGCCGGAGAGGAGGGAGGAGGAGAAGGGGTTGGAGTCGGACGGCTGGCACCGGAGAGGAGCAAGACGGAAGTGATGATAGCGCCGGAGAGGAGCAAGACCTAGGGCAGCGCCGGAGAGGAAAAACACGGAAGCTCGAGCAGCACCGGAGAGGAGAAATAAGGGCTCGATCGGGGTCGGTCGCTGGGTTAGGGTGGTGTGCTTGCATTCGACGACGCTTATAAGCGTCGTTGTAGGTCTGGAACAACAATGACGCGAAATAGCGTCGCCCTATAACCAATTCCCACGCTTCCTATCGTCAGTTGGAAATATGGACTATGACGACGCTTAAAAGCGTCGTTTATTCTTTAAATTGCCAACGCTTATCATAAGCGTCGGCAAAAGTACAATAGGAGGCCAAATTTGCCGACGCTTTTCCATAGCATCGGCATTGAAGAGTCGACTTTTCTTCTTTCTTTTGTAGTGAAGAAAGCATGGAGATTCTTCAAAATTCTCACAAGAGAGTAGAAAAGGTTAAAAGAAGTTCGCCTGCAAACATTTAGAGCTGAAGCACTCCATATGAAAGGGTTCGAATCCATCTCCAATTATTTCACAAACGTTTTTGACAATTATCAACCAAATGAAAAGAAATGGTGAAATTGTGCAAGATGTTCGTCTAATTGAGAAGATTTTTCGATTGATGGATCCAAAGCGTGAACATGTTGTAGTGGCCATTAAGGAGTCCACGGAATTATAAAACGAACCAAAAGGTGACTCCATGCCCTGGCCAATTCAACGGTTCACTGATCAAACCAGTTCGATCGGCCGATCTGGCCAATAATGTCAGCATGACAATATGCTGGCATACATCATAAAGGAGCATGGATATTAACACAGATATTACTAGGGTTTATACAGAAAGGGGGCTTTAGGCATGATTTTTCCTATATAAAAGCAATATATTGGTCAACTTTCTTGTCTACAAGATCTATACTTTTGAACCATTCCACTAGCTTCATATGTGTCTTAGATATATGGAGAGGCCAATCAATGTGTCACTCCTTATTTAGGGAAGGGAATTTCAAATAGAGTTATGCATGTTTAGTCTTGATGTCTTTCTCAGAAAGTCATATGAAGGCTTATATAAATAGTAAGAGAATGATTACTCCAAGGGAAAGGTTTAAATATATAATTGGCTATAAGAACAGCAGGGTACTAGATCTTCCATTCTAATGGTTTTGAATAACACTTGCTTGTCCCCATTCAATATAATTCCAACTCTCATCACAACCATTCATGCTTCTAATCATGAGCATTGCACACATCAAATATTTACCTAGCAACTCGCTCTATTTTCTTGTGTATCTTCATCTTCCTCTAGTATAAGCCACATTTTTGTTGTACAACTATACCTTCGTCATAATAAATTGTGTTCTTATAAATAAAAGGTGAAAAAATACTTTAAATCAGCCAGTGCAATCCTAGTGATCTATTTACACCAGCATACTGCTACTCTTCTATTTATGAACCATCCATGTTTAATTTGATTGCATAAAATTTATGCCACTTCAGGAGCTTCAAACATTGATTTTTCAATCCAGCAAAAAGCATCCATTATTCTTTTTTATTAATTTTCATCTCCTAATCTTGTAGAAACATTAAATTACCTAGAATCATAAATAACATGCGTGTGCACGCTCACACACACACATATTTATATTATATTATATTATATTATATATATATATATGACAATTCATGCATATTAGTAGCCCCCATTTTGTGTTTTTTCCACCTTTTAGATAAATATGCTCATTGGTGTAGCTTGTTCAAAGTTTATCCATAATAGAACTGATTCATTCAACATAATTTTCTTGCTATGTTTTCTAACGGCTATGCCGAGGAAGGATGAGTCGGGCAAATAACATTGTAAGCCCATTGATTAGATAATTATCAAAAATGGCATTTAGATATTGTAAGGATAATAATTCCATAGTCCAGCAAGTATTTTCAACAAGGATAAAAAGTATTAATTAATAGTTTAAATAATAACTTCATAAAATTTTAATTTTCAGAACTTGCAATTAATATAGTAATATTTGTCCAACAAAATAAGACGCTCAATTGCTCTATTTCCTTGATGTTACAAGGAATATATATATATATATATATATATATATATATATATATATATATATATATATATATATATATATATATATATATATATATATATATATATATATATATATATAATAGAGTAAATCAATTTAGATTCGAACTGGTATTGTTATAATTATCAAGTTAGACTAATATATAACTTATGTCCTAAGTCAATGTAGACTTGAACTGATATCCTAACTCGAGATCTTCTAGAATTATTGTGGATTGGACCTTCTAGAACCTAAAAACTTAGGATATACTGAACACTATTTTCATTATTACTGGGCGAATCGGACGGATGTCATTCTTATTACAATCCTTAAAAAGAAAAGTTTACTATTAAAATTGCAATTATCTTAATTATATGCTGCTAGAGTTGGAAGGGGTCCAAGATTTTGTTGATGGTGTTGAAATAATTGGAGAACAAGAGAAAAACAAAAAAAAAGTGAGAGAGAAAAGTGAGTTTATTTCTCTGTTGCTTCATATTCGGTACATCTCAGGAGTTATATATACTTGTGTATAGACTTTATATATAGAAAATAATATAGGCTCATATAGGATCTCACTAATAATAAAAAATATTGTAGGTGATACAAGTTGTCATGTAATTCCTAAAATCGCTCTAATAAGATTATGCTAACAAAGAAAACTAATATAGGTTGATATAGAATCACGCTAATAAACAAAAATATTATGAGTGATGCAAGTTATTATGTGATTTCTAAAATTATTCTAATATCCTTCCTCAGATTCAAGATGGTACTATACGTGTCAACTTGAGTTTGAAAATTGGATCACGAATATACCGAAAAACTGACATATTAGATGAAGAGCTAAGATAGTAGCTCAAAAACTGATGTAGCAGATTAGGAGTTGATATAACAATTTAGAAATCGATATGGTAGACTGATTTGTCTGACTGACGTGATAGACTGACATGTCTGTCGATGTGGCTGATTGCTTGTCTGATGATGTGGCAGTGAAAAAACACAAACAAGATGACAGCTGTAGCGAGGACAGAACTCAGAGAGAAGGCAACCAAAGCTCGACGATGCTCGTAGATGAAAGCACCATGGAAGAAGAGCAAGAGACCTCGAATTAGATGATGGAGTCGGAAGCAGCTCCGGTCCTGTCCCGGAGTTAAGGATACCGCAGTTACCCCGCCGGTCGGATCCCGTTGATGTGACAAAGTTTGAGAACTACCGCGCCCTATATAAACTTGTGAACTGACGACAACGCCTCTATGATGGAGGCCTTCATGGCCACCACCATCGATCTCCAGGGCTTTTTGATAAGTGCTGATTAATCTATAATTTAATATTCTTTTTCCAGCACATGTCAACGTTCTTAAACGGATAACTATTTATTTTACTACAAAATAGAACAATCTTTGAAATAAATTTAAAATATGATAAGAAATAAATAATTCACATGTCCTCGCCTTCCGAGCATACCAGCCAGCACATTTTAGTTCAATAACACTAGGTTCGAGCCCAATGCCCAACTGACATGCATGCACCCAAGCACTGTCCACCGTCCGTGGCTCCCCAAGTGATCCAACGGTTCAGAAATTCCCGTCTCCGCATCATGTTTCCAAACTAAGCAAAATAAGGGAGACCTTTTAAATCCATATATGCCCATTTTCCCGTTAAAATAGAGCAAGAAAAAGAGTTTTTCCCCAAATGCTGAAAACACTGTTCATATGAATAGTGTTAAAAAAATATATATAAAAAATGACTCAGCCACTGTTCATCTTCTTCCTCCCCCGATGAACATCTCACGCGCAGCCCACCGACGGTCCCCCGCGGCGTCTTCCCGTTGATCTCGCGGCGTCTTCCCGTTGATCTCGCGGCCGCCCACCGTCCGCGACTTCCTCCCGACGATCCCGCGATCAAATCCGCCGGCGACCAGTCCTCCATGATTCCAGTCGGCCGCAATCAGCCGCGTGCCCACCGTGCCCGTGCGGTCGACTCTTCCCAGCAGCGGAGATCCAGCCCCTTTGCCATCACATCCCGCGTCTTCAGCCGAGATCCAGCACCACCGCATCAGCTCCGTGCCAGCCGCATCAACCGCGTGCCATCCGCCGCCCGTTCCACCTCCCAGCAGCCGGAAATCAGCCATTTCCTCCAAGCATTCCAGCCATCCTGAGCTTCACCCGGATTCGTTCCAAGAAGAAATCCCATCGATTCCCAGCTCCAATCCCTGTGATTCAGCCTTCACCGCGATCCCAGCCAACTGCATTCAACGAGCCGGTAACCCAGCTCCTTCCGGATCGGCACCCGTTTCGAGCTCCATCCCCATCGTCGCCCGAGATCCAGCCATTCTCCCAGCATCACGCCCTCCTCCTCTCTCGGGATCCATCACCGGCCTTCAGCGATCTATAAGAGCAAGATGAAGAAAAGGGAGAGGAGGGAGGGGGAGCTCGGTTCAACAGAAAAAAACAGGGAGACCCCCTGTTTCAGTGAAAAGAAGAAGAAAGCCGAGAGGGAGATGAAGAAATAAAATAACAAAAAAGAGAAGAGAGAGAGGCTGGGAGCGGAAGGGAGTGAGGAGCAATTTTTTATGAAGATGGGAGTGTTGGTAACCCGCCCATGCCGCTGATATTTCAAAAATTAAATCAGATGGCAGCGGAAGAGGCATGTGCGGGATCGACGTTCATCGCATGAACGTTGTTTCGAGACCTTTCGTAATTAGGTAAGAATTAAAACTTTTAAAAACTATTAGGAAGATCAAATCTTCACCTTGCGCGGGTAGATGATCACCGCAAATCTGAATTCGTGGTTTTGGAAGAGGGTTCGCTTGAAGCCGTTCAAACGTCCGGCCTCTACGGGTATCCACACGAAGCAGGATCCGATCCAAGCTCTCTATCTCACCGGGGTGCTAGCTCCCTTACAGAGATAGCTTTGATGGCTGATGTCCTCTCTTTCAATCAACTCTTGATTGCACTTGAGAGGAGGAAGAAGAAGGATGAAGATGGGAAGAAGATCAAAAGCCCCTGCAGCCTTCTTCTCTTTTCATGCGTTGGAGCCAAGGAAGAAGACCAAGAGGAGGGAGACGCCTCCTCTTCTTTTCCCTTTGCTGATGGCGGCTGAACCAAGGGAGGAGAGGGAGAGGGTGGCCACGTGATGGAGAGGAGGGGGATTCCTATATCCATTAGGTCAGCCCCCAAGAGTCCTCCTTTTATAACATCTAGGGCTCCTACAAGTTAGGAGCCCTTGATGTATTACCAAGAGGGGCGCCGGCCCCTCTTGTTGCCGCACCAAGAGATCCAAGGAGGAGGGGCGTGAGCCCCTCCCTCTCATGTTGCCCTAATCCTCATCTAATGAGGATTGGGAGGCCCTAATGTGGTTTAGCCTTAATCCAATTAGGCTTAGCCCAAGGGTGAACCAATTTGGATCCAATCTAGGCTAGTCCTAATCCAATTAGGACTTGAATGAACTGACTCAATTGAACTCTTCAATCCTAATCCAATTAGGAGTCATGTTGATTCATTAGATTAATAATTAATTTAGACTTAAGGAATCCTAATCCAATTAGGATGTATTTAATTTTAGTCCTAATCCAATTAGGACTTTATTTGAATCCGAAGTCCTAATCCAATTAGAATTTCTAGGAATCCTACTCCAAGTAGGAATCCAATTTTAATTCAAAATTTCTAATCTCATTAGGATTGTAGGAATCCTATTCTAAGTAGGAATTCCAGTCCTACCCCAACAAGGATTCCCAGTCCTAATCCAATTAGGACTCTAGGAATCCTACCCGAAGTAGGATTTGTGTTTAAGTCCAATTAATTAATTTCCTTTGTTCCTTCTTCAACTTCTTATCAATCAAATTGATTACTTGTGATTCCTAATCACGATTTCAACCATCGGATTGATCAATACTTCTAGTGTGTGTGACCCCATAGGTTCTATTCTGACTGGTAGTGAGATATATTGTGATCTCTATCTCAATATCATTGAAAACTCCTTTCAATGGGTTGGAACGATTCCAACTCAACTCGTTAGGGTTTATCGATCATTAAGATAATCCCTATGAGTCCCACCATCCACCAGTGACACCTAGCAGCATGTAGTGGCTACCCAGCAGAATGGAATGATGAACCTCTAGGTGCAGTTAACGTGTGATACAGTCCTACTATCGTGGATCCCTACAGGACGGAGGTCATGGACAACTCGTCAAACCCCATCGTCTGTCATATGTCAAGATTTATTCGACTTGAGTTCGCTAATGGAAAACTCTTTTTCCACTTTATATTACTGCCCTGGCCAAGGTCTTAGAACTCAGTCTAACAAATCACATAGGATCACTCCTCTTCTATCAAGGTCGATAGATTCCTTATAGGTGCATACCCTACTCCTACAGTGAACTTACTGCAGCCAATCTACACTGCATGGACCCATATGGCTAGAGACCATGTATGTGTGCAGTCAAACTACAATAACCTCACTGTGAGTAGCCGAAGCACCGCAGGTCAAAGGACCAGTCACACTACTGCAACATCAAGCAAGTCACTGACGAGTGGATAGACATCCAAGTGACTTCTTGTCTTGGTCACGCTCAGTACCCTTGTTCTCTAACAAGCACCTGCACTATCACTTCAGTGTCCCTACACTGTGGACTCAAGTCTCGTCCATCCAGAAGGAAAGTGATCTGTGCACTGATCGGATCGATCACCGTCCTCGTGATGATCCATTGATCAGGAGCATTTAGAAATTAATCACCAATGATACATGGCTCAAATTCTCAACTCTTGAGAATATGTATCATCATCTTATTAATTTCTTGGACGATTCATAGACACATAAACAATATGAATGAAAAGATGCCTTTTATTTATTCAATAATAAACAGTCAAGTACAAAATTATGTCCCTAGAATCAACAATGTGTCAGCCAAATTGGCTTCTAGGGCATACATCTAACAATCTCCCACTTGCACTAAAGCCAATTGGTCATATATCTTAGGCCCATCTTCTCAAGGTGGGCTTCAGTCTTTTGCTGACTCAGCTGCTTAGTGAATGGGTCTGCCACGTTATCTGCGGAATCTACTCTCTGCACCTCTACATCATAGTCGCGTATGAAATAGAAGCGCCGCTCTATGTGCTTGGATTTCTGATGAGACCATGGCTCCATAGCTAGTGCTATGGTGCCAATATTATCGCAGTAAAGTGTTATGGCATCTAATGACATTACACCTAACTCTGCAATTAACTTTTAATCAGAAGGTTTCCACTGCACCCTTAGATACGGCTTAACATTCAGCTTCTAAGATAGAATCTATAATGATCGGTTGTTTGGAACTCTTCCAATTTACTGAACCACAATTGCACATATTCTGATGTAGACTTTCTATCATCAATATGTGTGCATCCTTCTACCTTCAACTCTGATCTTCTCCCAAAGACCAAGAACATGTCCTTAGTTCTTCTCAAGTACTTAAGACTGTTCTTCACAGCTATCCAGTGCTTCTTGCCTGGATCCGACTGATATCTACTTGTGACACTCACAGTAAGAGCTGTATCAGGTCGTGTACACAGCATGGCATACATGAGGCTTCCTATTGCCGATGCATAGGGAATCTTGCTCATGCGTTGAATCTCTTCAGATGTGTTGGGGCACATCTTCTTGGAGAGATGAATTCCATGTCTTAGGGGTAAGAGACCCCTCTTGGAGTTTTCCATGCTGAACCTCTTCAGCACCTCCTCTATGTACATTTTCTGTGAAAGGCCAAGCATCCTTTTAGATCTATCTCTATAGACCTTTATTCCCAAAATATAGGATGCTTCCCCAAGGTCTTTCATGGAGAATTCTTCTGACAACCAGACCTTGACCGAGGTTAGCATGGGAATATCATTCCCAATCAGGAGAATGTCATCTACGTACAGTACGAGAAAAACGACAGCACTCCCACTAACCTTTTGTAAACACACGGTTCCTCTTCATTTTTGATGAAATCAAACGTTTTGATTGCGTCATCGAAACGAGTGTTCCAACTCCGAGATGCTTGCTTTAGTCCATAGATGGACCTTTGCAGCTTGCAGACCTTGTGATCTCCATCACTGGAAGTGAAACCCAACTGGCTGTTCCATATAGATATCTTCATTAAGATATCCATTCAGGAAAGCAGTTTTCACATCCATCTGCCAGATTTCATAATCATGAAATGCTGCAATGGCAAGCAATGTTCGGATGGATTTTAGCATGGCTACAGGTGAAAAGGTCTCCTGATAGTCAATGCCTTCGCGCTGACTATACCCTTTCGCCACAAGCCTTGCCTTATAGGTCTCTACCTCTCCATCCGAACCTATCTTCCTTTTGTAGATCCATTTGCATCCAATAGGTACAATACCTTCTGGTGGATCTACTAAGGTCCAGACTTGATTGGAATGCATGGAGTCTAACTCTGACTTCATAGCTTCCAGCCATTTCTCGGAATCGATATCAGATATCGCCTCGTTGTAGGTTTTGGGATCCTGTATGTGATCCCTATCTCCCACTAGGAACATTTCCTCGGTATCCTCTTCTAGTATACCTAAGTATCTATCGGGAGGATGGGAGACCCTACTAGATCTACGAGGTGGTTGAGGGACATCGTGTACTGGCTCTTTATGAATGGGTTCTATAGGATCCATGACTCGTTGCTTTTCAGAGACTTTCTCTTCAAGCTCAATTTTCCTCCCACTGCCTCTATCAAGGATAAACTGATTTTTCAAGAAGATGGCATGACGGCTCACAAACACATTGTGATCCTCTGAGATGTAGAAATTGTATCCTAATGACTCTTTAGGATATCCTATAAAACGAGCACTTATGGTCCTAGCCTCTAACTTGTCTGCCTGTAGTCTTTTGACGTGGGCCGGACATCCCCAAATCTTGAGATGACCCAGACTTGGTTTCTTACCATGCCATATCTCATACGGTGTGGTAGGAACGGATTTAGAGGAAACTCTATTCAATAAATAAATCGCTGCGAGTAAGGCATCTCTCCAAAGGAACATAGGTAAATCAGTGAAGCTCATCATGGACCTGACCATGTCCAACAGGGTCCGATTCCTCCTCTCTGACACCCCGTTGAGTTGAGGTATACCCGGAGGTATCCATTGTGAGACTATGCCGTTTTCTTTGAGATAGTCCCGGAATTCTCTACTAAGGTATTCTCTTCCTCGATCTGATCGAAGAGCCTTAAGAGGTTTTCCAGTTTGTTTTTCTACTTCATTCTTGAACTCTTTGAACTTTTTAAAAGAGTCAGACTTGTGTCTCATAAGATACACATACCCATACCGTGAATAATCATCGGTAAAGGTAATGAAGTAAGAATAACGTCCCCTGGCTAGCACATCGAATGGGCCACATACATCTGTATGTACTAGGGTAAGTATTTCAGTGGTCCTCTCCCCATGTCCTACAAAGGGCAGTCTAGCCATTTTTCCTTGAAGATAGGACTCGCAAACTGGATATGACTCGGAAGTCAATGAGCCGAGAAGCCCATCTTTATCCATTTTGTTCATCCTATCCTCTCCAATATGGCCAAGTCTGAGGTGCCACAAATATCTTTGGTTTATCTCATCTCTGGATCTTTTGGATCCTTTGGCACTCATATCTTGCTCGGTAACATTCACAGATACATCCATATGTAAATGATAGAGACTGTCGATCATGAAACCACGTGCGACTATTTTATTTCTTAAATAAATAGAACAGCAGTCTTTGTCAAATGTAAAAACATGACCTTCCTGTGCTAGACATGAAACAGAAATCAAATTTCTGCTAGCAACAGGTACATAATAGCAGTCTCTAAGTATTAAACTAAATCCAGACGGTAGTCGCAGATGGTAGGTGCCCACAGCCACAGCAGCAACTTTTGCCCCGTTGCCAACCCTAAGGGTTACCGCACCTTCCGCCAGCCTTCTACTTTCCTTTAGACCCTGCATGGTAGTGCACAGATGAGCACTAGAACCAGAATCTATAACCCAACTAGAAGTAGAAGAAACCGTTAGATTAGTTTCAATTATGAGCAAGTCTATACCTTCTGAAGGTGTGTCACCTTTCTTGTTCTTCAGGCTCTCGAGGTATGAAGGACAGTTTCTCTTCCAGTGGCCTTCGACATTGCAGTGGAAACATTTTCTTTTGTCGTTAGCCTTTTTCTTTTGAACTTCCTTCTTTGGCTTCTTGTCTTTCTTCTGCTTCTTAGCAGGCTTCTTTTTCTTCCAAGTAGACTTTCTCTTGGAACCAGAAGTCAACTCAGCAGCAAGGACATTGCCCCTTGAACCTTTCAAGGCTCCCTCAGCAGTTACCAACATGTTGATTAGTTCAGTCTTAGTGCATTCAATCTTATTCATGTGGTAGTTTACTATAAACTGACCAAATGAATCAGGAAGTGACTGTAGGATCAAATCCACTTGTAATTCCTTGTGCATGTCCATGCCGAGCTTCTCAAGCTCCTCTAGGTCCTTGATCATGGTCAGACCGTGATCATGGACAGACTGCCCCTCGCGCATCTTCGCTTTGAAAAGCCTCTTGGACACTTCAAAACGAGCTGTGCGACTCTGCTCACCATACAACTCTTGCAGGTGTGCCAGTATGTCCCTAGCAGTCTTTATATTTTCATGCTGGCATTGGAGTTCATTAGACATGGATGCCATCATATAGCATTTTACTCTAATGTCATCATCCAACCACTTTTTATGCATTTCACGCTGAACATCAGTAGGACGTGCTGGTAGTGTGGGGATATCTGAATCGAGTATGTAGCCTATTTTCTCACAGCTCAAAATAATTTTGAGATTCCTAAGCCAGTCCTTGTAATTGGTTCCGGTCAATTGGTTGGTCTCAAGAATACGGGTTAAAGGGTTTGAAGCTGACATTGTATCTGCAGAGAGTAAAGATTCTAGTTAGACTTTTGTACTTGATCCTAATCTGTTCTAAGGTCTTTTAGAACAAATGTAACTCCCACTATTTTCTCGAATCCCTCACACTCCCCTAGTAGGGAAACGGAAATCCCACACGACTAGGATTTCTAGTGGGTACTACGGTCCCACCGATTTATATGCCACCTCACCTAACAGTTATTGGTGACACATAGATGGATGAGTGTACAACTCTTGTACAATGCTTCTCAAGCATGTTGCAGTGTAACTTGGTCTTTAAGCCATGAAGACCTCACCTAACAGTTATTGGTCCCATTTCTTAGTTAAGTCAGACCCACCGTATAACCGTAGGAATAAAGTCGTCATTGGGTCCTCACCTAACAGTTATTGGTGCCCAACCCCACCTTTACCCTACAACATCTCATGTCTATAGAGAGGTCCAACCCCCCGATGCAACTTGACCACTGTGTCCAGCCGAGACAAATCAACATCAGAAAGGCCTTAGCAGCTCTACTACAGTGGAAGACCTATTGACTTAATATTGGTTAATCAGGTCTTAGTGTTTGCAACTTGAGCCCTTCATAAGAGGTAATCGAACAATTGGCCAGGTAAGCAGGTGGGAGGCTCCCCTTACTCAGAGAGTAAGGTCCTAATTAAGTAACCACCTTTCATGCTTTCCTAGACACCAATTAGATCAATTAATCTAATATGACTTGCTCATGTCGGTTCCCTCTCGACTTGATTGAGGAGGTTTTGATTTAGGTCTCAATTGGGTTTGCTACATCACATGTAAACCTATCTACCCGACTCGCATTTACATCACATGCAAACGGCACATCACAGGCAGTTATAATCGCAGCATCAAATTAAAGCTAAACTTTAACTAGGTGATGATCATGGATTCTAATTAGGTCGTATTACAAGCACATGCACATCAATCGATCAAGTGGTCTTCAACTCTTGAATTGGTTCCAAGCCACCTTGATTCGATCCTTGATCAACTCTTGATCCCATCGCCATCAACCGCTTAGATCACCTTTCATCTCATGCCTTTGCTTCAACTTGATCGTTGATGTACATCACATCACAGAAATACAATCAGATGTAAAATAAAAATAAAAATAATTTACATCTCCTTTTAGGAGGCACACAGGCCTCTCAAAACATCAAACAAGATGCATGCAAGCATCTGAAAAATTACATGACATCGCAGATCACATCGCAGGTCATTACATTTGATACCAAAAGGGTTTGAATCCTATGATCATCACCGTATGCAACAATTATAATTTTCAGATCTGAAAACTAACTGATTGTATCATGACATAGGTTGCTGATCATGCTAATCATGATTCTAAACTTTGTAATCCCATTAACAATGCATTTAGAATCATCTTTTTATCACATAAAAATCAGCATGCAAAAAATCAGCACCCCTGAAAAATCTGCATGCAGAATTTTTCAGCATGCATGATCATTCATTTTCAGATCTAATATGCCTTTAGATATTTAATTCTTACCTTAATCTACGAAGCCTAGGCTCTGATACCACTGTTGGTAACCCGCCCATGCCGCTGATATTTCAAAAATTAAATCAGATGGCAGCGGAAGAGGCATGTGCGGGATCGACGTTCATCGCATGAACGTTGTTTCGAGACCTTTCGTAATTAGGTAAGAATTAAAACTTTTAAAAACTATTAGGAAGATCAAATCTTCACCTTGCGCGGGTAGATGATCACCGCAAATCTGAATTCGTGGTTTTGGAAGAGGGTTCGCTTGAAGCCGTTCAAACGTCCGGCCTCTACGGGTATCCACACGAAGCAGGATCCGATCCAAGCTCTCTATCTCACCGGGGTGCTAGCTCTCTTGCAGAGATAGCTTTGATGGCTGATGTCCTCTCTTTCAATCAACTCTTGATTGCACTTGAGAGGAGGAAGAAGAAGGATGAAGATGGGAAGAAGATCAAAAGCCCCTGCAGCCTTCTTCTCTTTTCATGCGTTGGAGCCAAGGAAGAAGACCAAGAGGAGGGAGACGCCTCCTCTTCTTTTCCCTTTGCTGATGGCGGCTGAACCAAGGGAGGAGAGGGAGAGGGTGGCCACGTGATGGAGAGGAGGGGGATTCCTATATCCATTAGGTCAGCCCCCAAGAGTCCTCCTTTTATAACATCTAGGGCTCCTACAAGTTAGGAGCCCTTGATGTATTACCAAGAGGGGCGCCGGCCCCTCTTGTTGCCGCACCAAGAGATCCAAGGAGGAGGGGCGTGAGCCCCTCCCTCTCATGTTGCCCTAATCCTCATCTAATGAGGATTGGGAGGCCCTAATGTGGTTTAGTCTTAATCCAATTAGGCTTAGCCCAAGGGTGAACCAATTTGGATCCAATCTAGGCTAGTCCTAATCCAATTAGGACTTGAATGAACCATGACTCAATTGAACTCTTCAATCCTAATCCAATTAGGAGTCATGTTGATTCATTAGATTAATAATTAATTTAGACTTAAGGAATCCTAATCCAATTAGGATGTATTTAATTTTAGTCCTAATCCAATTAGAACTTTATTTGAATCCGAAGTCCTAATCCAATTAGAATTTCTAGGAATCCTACTCCAAGTAGGAATCCAATTTTAATTCAAAATTTCTAATCTCATTAGGATTGTAGGAATCCTATTCTAAGTAGGAATTCCAGTCCTACTCCAACAAGGATTCCCAGTCCTAATCCAATTAGGACTCTAGGAATCCTACCCGAAGTAGGATTTGTGTTTAAGTCCAATTAATTAATTTCCTTTGTTCCTTCTTCAACTTCTTATCAATCAAATTGATTACTTGTGATTCCTAATCACGATTTCAACCATCGGATCGATCAATACTTCTAGTGTGTGTGACCCCATAGGTTCTATTCTGACTGGTAGTGAGATATATTGTGATCTCTATCTCAATATCATTGAAAACTCCTTTCAATGGGTTGGAACGATTCCAACTCAACTCGTTAGGGTTTATCGATCATCAAGATAATCCCTATGAGTCCCACCATCCACCAGTGACACCTAGCAGCATGTAGTGGCTACCCAGCAGAATGGAATGATGAACCTCTAGGTGCAGTTAACGTGTGATACAGTCCTACTATCGTGGATCCCTACAGGACGGAGGTCATGGACAACTCGTCAAACCCCATCGTCTGTCATATGTCAAGATTTATTCAACTTGAGTTCGCTAATGGAAAACTCTTTTTCCACTTTATATTACTGCCCTGGCCAAGGTCTTAGAACTCAGTCTAACAAATCACATAGGATCACTCCTCTTCTATCAAGGTCGATAGATTCCTTATAGGTGCATACCCTACTCCTACAGTGAACTTACTGCAGCCAATCTACACTGCATGGACCCATATGGCTAGAGACCATGTATGTGTGCAGTCAAACTACAATAACCTCACTGTGAGTAGCCGAAGCACCGCAGGTCAAAGGACCAGTCACACTACTGCAACATCAAGCAAGTCACTGACGAGTGGATAGACATCCAAGTGACTTCTTGTCTTGGTCACGCTCAGTACCCTTGTTCTCTAACAAGCACCTGCACTATCACTTCAGTGTCCCTACACTGTGGACTCAAGTCTCGTCCATCCAGAAGGAAAGTGATCTGTGCACTGATCGGATCGATCACCGTCCTCGTGATGATCCATTGATCAGGAGCATTTAGAAATTAATCACCAATGATACATGGCTCAAATTCTCAACTCTTGAGAATATGTATCATCATCTTATTAATTTCTTGGACGATTCATAGACACATAAACAATATGAATGAAAAGATGCCTTTTATTTATTCAATAATAAATAGTCAAGTACAAAATTATGTCCCTAGAATCAACAATGTATCAGCCAAATTGGCTTCTAGGGCATACATCTAACAGGGAGGACTTCCGGCCACCATGAGCAGCTAAGCCTCGGTTTAGGGGTTTGATGAAGCCATAGAGGAGTATTCGTTTCATTTTTATTGATTTGAGTTTGTATTGTAAGATGGTTGTATGATGAAGAATTTATCAATTGATTTTATGATTTACCCAATTTATGTGAATCATTTATTTTGCATAAAATATTTTACATAGATTGATCTATTTCATCGAATCCAACACCTGTGGTTTGGAGGAGATATTCATGTGACATCGATTTCATGTTTAATGACTTAATGATCAGATGCATCATGCTAGGTTAGACAGGTCATGCTTATCGTTAGAGTAGATGGTTTGTGCTAGACTTAAATGATTCATGCTGGAAATTAGTTATAATTTTCTTTTGTGATTGCTTTGGCTTGTAGTCGGAAGCAATCAAGTCTTACATACAACTCAATCATTGAAAAGCGTCACGGATATAAATCTATCGGTGGAATCTAGCCCTAAACACCTCTCTCCATAGATAATTCATACTACTACACCCATATTAATTCTTAGTTTTTATCATTTACTCTAGCTTATCCCCTTTGAAGTAATTATTTAATTAGGAAAAATAACTTGTCTCCAATCCCTGTGGACCGACACCCGTAATCACTATCCTACAGGTTACGTGCTATTGCATGGTTTATTTTTGAAATTGAAATAACCGATCAATTTTTGGCGCCGTTGCCGGAGATTGCTAGCATAGTTATTTTTCTTACTAAAAAAAAATTATTTAAAAATTAAAAAAAAATTCTTAAAAAAATTTTTCTATTATTGTTACTTTTCTTATCTTCTTTTTCTCCCTTACTAATTTTTATTTATTTTTTTATATATTATTTGATCAGAAATCGAGGAAAAAATCTGGAATGATCAAAAGGAGAACTGCCGGAAAAGAAATGCTGTAGAGGTTTGCAAAAAAAAAAAAATTAAATTGCTGGGAAAATTCCCTTTGGTAACCTCTAAACTTTTCTTATTTAAATTAATTATTGGTTTGAAATTTTGTGGTGATTGTTTGATTTTAATTATAGCAAAATTGTGAATGCATGCTTGATACACATACACAAATCAATTTGCACATAGTAAGGGCAATCACCCCAACAAGATAAGAGTCGGATTTCATCACCGGACTCTTGCCCAACTTAGGTGAACTCAATCTCACATAGTGTCACTTTATTAAATTCAATTAGACATTGGCTCCTAGGGACATTCGAGCTCAATAGGACGAAGATCACCGAAAGTTGCACCAATTTTGCTCTGTGGCTTAGTTGATGTCTGGGCAAGCTTTGTCCCTATAAGGGAGACAGTTCATCTGTTCGAGGCAAGTGGGTTTTAAGTGGGACCTTTGTGAACGCATCGTGACCCCTCCACTTACCTGGGAGCTTACCTGGTCAACTCGGTTCATTAGACCGGATTGGAGGCTTAGGTGCCCTCTTCAAACCAGTTAGGAGCTGTCTAGTGATTTTAGGACAAAGACTAGGATTGATATGCTTTTCTCTTTTATTGCATGCTTGATTGATCGAGTACTAGTGTATGCACGGTAGTCGTTCTAGAGTACAAAACCTATTACCTTTTGACCCTGAAATAGAACGAACCCTTAGGAACATTCGAGCTAAGATCAAAACATTTGGATCATCCCTACCTCCTGAGATGGCTGAAGAACAACCCAAACTCCTGAGGGAGTACTTTACTCCCACCATTTACACTTCCCCATCTTGCATTCGATTACCTGAAGTAGCAGCGGTACAATATGAAATAAAGTCTAGTGTGATCCAAATGCTCCCATCTTTTTATGGGCTCACCAACGAAGACCCATACAAACATTTAGATGAATTTCTTGAGATTTGCACCACTGTCAAGATTCAGAGCTTCACTGATGATGCCCTGAAACTTAGGTTATTCCCCTTCTCCCTTAAAGATAGAGCCAAACAATGGCTGAATTCTTTAGAAGCTAACTCAATTCGTTCTTGGGATCAAATGCAACAAGAATTTCTTAAAAAATACTTTCCCATAGGAAGAACGAACCAGTTTAGACGTGCCATTACAAGCTTCTCCCAAACTGAGGGAGAAGAATTTCATGAAACTTGGGAGAGATTTAGGGACCTAATCCGTAAATGCCCACATCATCAAATACCTAAGTGGCAGCTAGTGCAATGCTTCTATGACGGATTGACTGAACGAAACCGTCAGATGATTGATGCCGCATGTGGGGGGACATTCATGCTTCAAAATGAGCATGAAGCATTGAAATTATTTGAAAATCTAAATGAAAACTCCCTCCACCATGCTTCATGTTCTCGTCAAGCACCCCCGAGTTCTCAAAGAAAAGGGACCATTTGTGAAATAAGTCATTCTATGTACCTGTCTAGCAAGGTAGATGCATTGTCCCATAAGATTGACCAACTGATGATAGGTGGGCATTACATGAACTCTTCCCAAGCACAAGTGTGTACTATTTGTTCTAGCCCATCCCACCCTATTCATGAGTGCCCTTCAGCGCCCCAATTTCCCGAACTCGTGCAAGAACACATCAATGCTGCTCAAACACTGCCTAGACCGGGTAATGACCCATTTTCTAATACATATAACCCGGGATGGCGAAATCATCCAAACTTTTCTTGGAAGCAGCAAGCTTCGAATACTGCCCAACCTTATTCCCAAAACTTTCCAAACCCTCAGAATTTTCAAACCCCACAAAATATTCATCCCTACCATCCCTCGACTCAATTTCAACACACTCCTCCTCCACCCCAAAGAAACACAGCCTTTGAGGAGAAAGTGTTGAATGCCCTTCAAGGTTTGGAAACCATTACACAATTAGTGCACTCTCATACGCAATCAATCGCCAAGCTAGAATCCCAAATGGGTCAACTAGCTAATGCACTAAACAAGCGAGAGGAAGGAAAGCTTCCAAGCCAACCACTAAGTAATCCTAGGGGATAATACATGGCTCAAGAAAATCAACTAAATGCAATTCATCATGAACAAGCCAATGCTTTGACTACCCTAAGGAGTGGACGTGTAGTAGACAATAAGATTAGGGAGGACAACAATAAGGAAGATGAAGAAGAGGATAGAAATGTGTCAAATGAAAAACCTTCTTCTTCTTCTTCACCTAGTCCACCTTCTGCCAAAACTCATATCCCAAAGGCCCCATATCCTGAAGCTCTTAATTCACCCTCTCCCTTTGGCAAAAAAGGAACTTCACTAGAGAAAATAATGGAGGTTTTCAAACAAGTAAAAATCAACCTTCCGCTTCTTGATGCTATTAGACAAGTTCCCTCCTATGCCAAATTCCTCAAAGACCTTTGCACACAAAAGCGAAAATCTAGGACACATGTGCCTAAAAAGGTCTTCCTAACTGATCAAGTGAGTTCTATTCTCCAACACAATACCCCTCCGAAATTCAAAGATCCTGGTGCTCCCACCATCTCCTGTGTCTTAGGAAATAATTTCATTGATCGAGCACTCTTAGATCTAGGGGCAAGTGTCAACCTTTTACCTTATTCAGTTTATGAGAAACTTGGGTTAGGTGAGTTAAAACCAACCTCGGTATCCCTTCAATTGGCTGATCGATCTGTAAAAACACCACGTGGGATAATTGAAGATGTTCTTGTCAAGGTAGACAAATTCTATTTTTCAGTAGATTTCATTGTCCTTAATATGGAACATGAACCTAATCCTAAGAAACAAATCCCCGTTATCCTTGGGTGGCCCTTTTTAGCAATAGCCAATGCGTGCATCAATTGTAGAACAAGGGTAATGAACATATCATTTGGAAATATGAAGGTAAAATTAAATGTGTTCAATGCGGCCGACCAACCCGCAAGAGAAATTGAGTGTTTTATGATAGACAAAATAGATGACCTCATAGAAGGAGATGCAAAAACTATCTCACTATGTCTGGCTGAAGACAATAAACTTAGCGCTTGTTGAGAGGCAACCCAATTCTCTTAGATTATTTCTTAACATTGAGGACAATGTTAGGTTTAGGTTTGGGGGTATTCATCTTGATTTTCATCAAAAAAAAAAGTTAAAAAAAATAATAAAAAAAAAATCATCTTTTAAAAAAAAATAAAAATATTAAAAATATTTTTTTTTAAAAAATGTATTTATTTTTATAAAATAATAAAAAAAGTTATTAAAAAAAGTTTTTGTTAAAAAAAACCCTAATTTATATACATTTATGCGAGAATGATAAACACACAAGGTATATAAAATCTAAAAAGCCCAATGACTAGTGGGAAGTAATACAAATTTAAGTTCTTTTTATTAAGTCTCTCTTAGGGAGTTGTAAGCTAATTAATACTTTGGAATTTCACTACACACTGGCCGACTCTTCTAAGGTCTAGGCTCGACATTATGTTGAGAGTATGGTAGCAACCTTGGACCCTGATGAATCATACTTATCTAATCCAAAAAAAAAAAAAACATCAATAAAAATGGATTTAGTCAGGAACATCGAAAAGGGCTACCTATTGTCAAAGATCAAGTGGGCTTGTGATGAGGACTCCGAGCATAAGTCCGTAGGAGAGTCTTGATGCCCGACACCTTATGCCAACTGGTGTGAGAGTTGTCGACTGATTGCTCGTTACACGGAGAAATCACCACAAGAGTAAAAGTGCACAATTTATATATCTTTTTTTAAAAAAAAAAGAAAAAAAAAGAAAAAAAAATGTTGTATTGACCGAAAAGACAATAGTGTGAAAGCCGTCGTTGTAAAAATTTGAGTAAACTGGAATATTACAGATAAAGCCCGTGAGGTACTAAAATAAACATCCACAACTCTCGAAATCCTGCAGATAAGATGATTTTGAATCAGTGAGTAGGTCTTTTCGACCAATCCTTGGAAACTACTAGTATTAACAATATTTTGGAGATCCGAACCCTTAGCTTGTGTACGGTCCAGATTTCACCGAGCACTCCAGTATAAATAAGTCTTACAACTCCCTAAACGGAAACTTAATGACTTTAACTTAGATTGCATACTAATCTAGAATTTGGGCTGACTTAGTAAATAAAACCGTGTGTGCTTTGAAATTCTTATCATTTATGTATCTTAAATTAGATTTTAATAATAATAATAAAAGAAAGAGAGTTTTTGAAATTCTTAGCTAGTAAGCATTTGGAATTTGATTTTCACTTTATAGATCAATCGACTAAATAAGAATAATAATAATAATAATAATAATAATAATAAATGATTTATTTTAATATTGAAGTTTGTGGGTATTTTCACTGGAAACCCTCACGAGACTATAACTCGTCCACTAGAGTAACCTAGGGGTTTAAAGCCTTGTTGCATATGGTAAATGCAATCGCGATGCCTGCGAAAGTGAGTTAGAATTTTTCTTTTCTAGTTTTATTTTGCTCGAGGACTAGCAAAATGTAGGTTTGGGGGTGTGATAAGTGCTGATTAATCTATAATTTAATATTCTTTTTCCAGCACATGTCAACATTCTTAAACGGATAACTACTTATTTTACTACAAAATAGAACAATCTTTGAAATAAATTTAAAATATGATAAGAAATAAATAATTCACATGTCCTCGCCTTCCGAGCATACCAGCCAGCACATTTCAGTTCAATAACACTGGGTTCGAGCCCAATGCCCAACTGACATGCATGCACCCAAGCACTGTCCACCGTCCGTGGCTCCCCAAGTGATCCAACGGTTCAGAAATTCCCGTCTCCGCATCATGTTTCCAAACTAAGCAAAATAAGGGAGACCTTTTAAAACCATATATGCCCATTTTCCTGTTAAAATAGAGCAAGAAAAGAGTTTTTCCCCAAATGCTGAAAACACTGTTCATATGAACAGTGTTAAAAAAATATATATAAAAAATGACTCAGCCACTGTTCATCTTCTTCCTCCCCCGATGAACATCTCACGTGCAGCCCACCGACGGTCCCCCGCGGCGTCTTCCCGTTGATCTTGCGGCCGCCCACCGTCCGCGGCGTCTTCCCATTGATCTCGCGGCCGCCCACCGTCCGCGGCTTCCTCCCGACGATCCCGCGATCAAATCCGCCGGCGACCAGTCCTCCATGATTCCAGTCGGCTGCAATCAGCCGCGTGCCCACCGTGCCCGTGCGGTCGACTCTTCCCAGCAGCGGAGATCCAGCCCCTTTGCCATCACATCCCGCGTCTTCAGCCGAGATCCAGCACCACCGCATCAGCTCCGTGCCAGCCGCATCAACCGCGTGCCATCCGCCGCCCGTTCCACCTCCCAGCAGCCGGAAATCAGCCATTTCCTCCAAGCATTCCAGCCATCCCGAGCTTCACCCGGATTCGTTCCAAGAAGAAATCCCATCGATTCCCAGCTCCAATCCATGTGATTCAGCCTTCACCGCGATCCCAGCCAACTGCATTCAACGAGCTGGTAACCCAGCTCCTTCCGGATCGGCACCCGTTTCGAGCTCCATCCCCATCGTCGCCCGAGATCCAGCCATTCTCCCAGCATCACGCCCTCCTCCTCTCTCGGGATCCATCACCGGCCTTCGGCGATCTATAAGAGCAAGATGAAGAAAAGGGAGAGGAGGGAGGGGGAGCTCGGTTCAACAGAAAAAAACGGGGGAGACCCCCTGTTTCAGTGAAAAGAAGAAGAAAGCCGAGAGGGAGATGAAGAAATAAAATAAAAAAAGGGAGAAGAGAGAGAGGCTGGGAGCGGAAGGGAGTGAAGAGCAATTTTTTATGAAGATGGGAGGACTTCCGGCCACCATGAGCAGCTAAGCCTCGGTTTAGGGGTTTGATGAAGCCATAGAGGAGTATTCGTTTCATTTTTATTGATTTGAGTTTGTATTGTAAGATGGTTGTATGATGAAGAATTTATCAATTGATTTTATGATTTACCCAATTTATGTGAATCATTTATTTTGCATAAAATATTTTACATAGATTGATCTATTTCATCGAATCCAACACCTGTGGTTTGGAGGAGATATTCATGTGACATCGATTTCATGTTTAATGACTTAATGATCAGATGCATCATGCTAGGTTAGACAGGTCATGCTTATCGTTAGAGTAGATGGTTTGTGCTAGACTTAGATGATTCATGCTAGGAATTAGTTATAATTTTCTTTTGTGATTGCTTTGGCTTGTAGTCGGAAGCAATCAAGTCTTACATACAACTCAATCATTGAAAAGCGTCACGGATATAAATCTATCGGTGGAATCTAGCCCTAAACACCTCTCTCCATAGATAATTCATACTACTACACCCATATTAATTCTTAGTTTTTATCATTTACTCTAACTTATCCCCTTTGAAGTAATTATTTAATTAGGAAAAATAACTTGTCTCCAATCCCTGTGGACCGACACCCGTAATCACTATCCTACAGGTTACGTGCTATTGCGTGGTTTATTTTTGAAATTGAAATAACCGATCACTTTTCCTGAGTGCTGCCGCCCTCTGCCTCAACGGAGGAATAGGAGCACCGGAGCAGGTGCTCAGGGAGCTTAACTCCCTCATCTCCGGTGGTGCCGGCGTGTCCTTGCCCGACACAGAGGAATAGGAGCACCGGAAGTGGGTGCTCAGATAGCTTAACTCTTTCATCTCTGATAGCGTCGGCATGTCCTTACCTGAGACGGAGGAACAAGACAAAGAAACAAGAGCACTGGAACTGGGTGCTCAGGGAGCTTAACTTCCTCATCTCTGGTGGCGCCGATATATCTTTGTCCGACATGGAGGAACAGGAGTACCAGAAGCGGATGCTCAAATAACTTAACTCCCTCATCTGCGGTGGAGCTGGCGTGTCCTTGCCCGACATGGAGGAATAGGAGCATCGGAAACGAGTGCTCAAGAAGTTTAACACCCTCATCTCCGGTGGCGTCAACGTGTCCTTGGCCGACATAGAGAAACAGGAGCACCGAAAGCAAGTGCTCAAGGGCTTAACTCCCTCATTTTCGATGGCGCTGGCCTATCCTCGCCTAACATGGCTGTGGAGGAGGAGGTCACTGACATGGAGGAATAGGAGCATCGAAAGCGGGTGCTTAAGAGCTTAACTTTCTCATCTCCGATGGCGTCGGCGTGTCCTTGCCGGATTAGGTCCTCCAGTTCCATGAAGATTCCCCCGGATTGCCACCGCCAGGAACATCGAGATGGTCGCAGCCTCCGTCCGGAGGAACGTGGAGTACTGGTTGGAAAAAGGGGGTCGAGGTCCGGGATGAGGTCCCGCATGGCCTCGTACATGTCGATGACCCGAAAAAGGCCCGCAGTCAAATTGGTGCAGGTTGTTACGCTGAAAGGTGGCCTCCATCAGATCTCGGTAATCACCTTGCATGTCATCAAGCAGGTCCTTCAGGAGGTAGTTCAGGTCGGAACCAAGGGTGGTGGCTGGATCGACCGCAGCGACAATAGTGGATGACATAGCCTTGAAGATGAGGACCGAGTAGTGGGACACTAAGGCTTGACCACTCTCGCTGCAGAGGATAGGGGGCTTTGAAAGCCGCCGAGGCCAGAGCCTCGACTACCCCCTAAACAAGGCATGAGAAATAGATGATCTGCGAGTGACGACGATAACCATAGCAAAAGTGAAAGGGATGATGGTAGCAAATTACGTGATCGGTGGCTATAATTCTATGTTGAAATAATTGGAGAATAATAGAAAACAAGAGAGAGAGAGAGAGAAAAGTGATTTTATTTCTTTGTTGCTTCATATTTGGTACATCTCAGGAGTTTAGAGATGCAAATGGGTCGGGTCGGGTCGGAGTCACAGTCACTCAGGACCCAACCCGACCCGGTTTCTTGTTCGGGTCCTAAACTTGGACCCAGATCTGACTCGGTTGAAGATTGGATCGAGTCAGGTTGGGTCCCGACCTACAATTTTTGACCCAATGGGTCATTCGGATCGGGTCGGATCCATGTATAACCCAGATCCGACCTAAAAACTTAGGGTTCGGGTCGGATCTGGATCAAAATTGTGCTGATTTAGTCATAGAAGGGGGAAATTGTCATTAGCAATGCAAGAATTCAAACGCATCCCATCTACAAAAGCTCCTTCATAACCGAATATGGTTATTTTCATGGAAGCTTTGTATTGTATGCTAAGGTTCTGGAAAATGTATGGAAGGATTTTGTTCTTCTTTTATGAATTTGAAGCTTGGTATTTCACCGAAGTCGGGAGTCGGGAGTCTGGAGGCGGCGCTCGGAGGAGGAGGCGCTCCGAGGAGGCGACGCTTGGAGGAGGGGCTCGGAGGAGGCCTTTGGAGGAGGAGGAGCTTGGAGGAGGCCCTCAGAGGAGGCAGCACTCGGAGGAGGCGGCGCTCGGAGGATGAAGAATAGCGATAGGGATTCGGGAGAAGAAACCCTAGCGATGTTTGTGCTTTCCATTTATACCGCTCCGAGTTTGGGTTGTGGGTCCACAAGACCAGGCCGCAGTAGTCAGCAGTGCGCCAGTGCGGGATTCTGAGTTCGAGTCGGGTCTTTGGGTCGGATCGGGTCATAGTGTAAACGGCCCAAAATAAATCCAAAAAAACAATAGGTCGAGTCGGATCGGGTTGGGTCTAAATTCAGTAAACCCAGACCTAATCTAAAAAAATGTTCGGGTCCAATTTGAGAATCCAACCCGGACCCGCAGGTTTTCCAAAACGGGTCAGGTTGCGAGTCGACCCGACCTATTTGCAGCCTTACAGGGATTATATATATTTGTGTACAGATTCCATATATGAAAAATAATATCAGCTGATATAGGATCTCACTAATAGTGAAAAATATTATAAATGATACAGGTTGTCATGTGAGGACCCGACCTATTTGCAGCCTTACAGGGATTATATATATTTGTGTACAAATTCCATATATAAAAAATAATATCGGCTAATATAGGATCTCACTAATAGTGGAAAATATTATAGATGATACAGGGTTGTCATGTGATTCCTAAAATTACTCTAACAAAATTATGCTAACAAAGGAAACTAATATAGGTTGACAAAAAATCATGCTGATAAAAAAAAATATTATAAGTGATGCAGGTTGTTACCTGATTCCTAAAATTTTTCTAATGAGTGATATTTTGAGCCATTCTTCAACAAAAAAGAATGCCTTCATGGACCAAACCACTTTCCATGGACTGGTAATAGGATGACTGCAGAAACCACCCATACCATGGTTCCGAATATTAAAAAGCTGATAAATTTCCACGACTCCTAACGAAACTTTATGGATTTGTAAGAAAAACTGGCTTCCGCGATGAAATATATTCCTTTCTCATGCATATATACATTTTCTGGGCCATGGTTGCCAAAAAGTGCAAGGCCCTGTTATAACATTAAATATTTCTTTTCCAACTTTAAAATTATTTTAAAATATCATCAATAATAACTCGCCACGTAACCGTCAACCAAGCGAACACACGCTGCCGAAATGACCGTCGGTAATCCAAACCTCTCCGGACTCCCCTCTATAAATACCCGCCGTCGCTTTCTACCCCCGGTCCCTTGTTTTGACTCTTAAACCGGTCCTCTCATCTCCTCTTTTTGCAACCGAAAGCTAGAGAGAGATTCCTCCACGCTGCTTCTCTCCGTTTTCTTGACCATCCCCCCACCCCAAAAAGGTCCCCTTGATTCCGATCCGATCCTTCCTCTCCAATGGCGATTCGACGGGAAATCTCCGGTCTCTTCGACTTCTCCTCCTCCGATTGAGGTTTTCTGGGTGCCTGGTTGGTTCTTGGCGGAGACGGGGGCCGCTCTGGGGTCCCTGGTTGGAGGAGGATCGGAGATTTAGTGTTAGGGTTAGGGGGTTCCGGTTCTTGAGAGGTTGATTGAGCCGTCCATGGGGTTGCTCTTCGTGGAGTCGCTGCCTGGGCCGAAGGTCTTCAAGTGCAAGTGCTGCAAGGTTGATTCGGCCTCGCACGATGTCATCATCTCGAAGGACTTCAACGGGCGGTTTGGCCGGGCATATCTTTTCAAGAGCGTGTGAGTTGTTCTTTCTCCACCCTGATGCGCTCTTGCGATCCTGGGATTCTTTGGAAATTTGGCAGCTTTTAGTGTTTCGTGAATGAGTGTCGGTGCTGTATGATTGCTGCCTCTTTCTTGATATGTTGATGTTGCGATTTTGGTATTTGGATTGTATGAGTTACTAAATGGTGTGGGTATATAGTGTTTACACTTCTAGGTAGCCTGAACTGGAACTTGGATCGGCAGATTATAAATCTCTGTCCAAAGTATTCCGCTGATATTGTATGACTCAAAGTTGATTTGTAGGACGT
Organism: Phoenix dactylifera; assembly: GCF_051530095.1. Lineage (NCBI taxonomy): Eukaryota > Viridiplantae > Streptophyta > Magnoliopsida > Arecales > Arecaceae > Phoenix > Phoenix dactylifera. Next base: position 10,109,074 of record NC_143204.1, on the reverse strand, counting down.
GAATTTATCTATTTAGAATGCATGAACATTTAATTAACAACGATCTTACCTTGTAAAGATAAATGGATAGAAACAAAATTCTATGATTTCAAGAATGGATTAAAAACAACACGAGAATGAAATTTTATTAGAATTCTCTCAGCATATATCCTTTTAGCATGCCTAGCGGCAATTCCTGCATATGCATGGATTGGAGGATACAAATTGCTGGGTGATTGACTGCTGTAATGTCAGATGTCAGATGAGCAAGAAACATTTGTTGCCATGAAATAAGATATTGTAGAAGAGTTGAAAAGTTAATGTTGACCTTTAGAAGGACGAAATGAAAGGACATTAGTGCAGCAATGTTTGTAATCAAGGGAGGAAAAGGATTGTTTCCTAGAATTGTTACTGGAAAGTTTTTTACATTTTGAAATCCTGCTACTTGATATTTGTTTGGCTTTCTGTAAAGAGAACCTTCCTAAGCTGACTAGTCACACACTGGTTCTTGAACTTTGCCTGGTTGGTTGCACATTGTCCACTATTATAAGACATGGTGACAAATAGGAATCTCTAGTCTGAATTTGCTACGTGAATGGATATAAATTAACCTGGTCTTCTTTATTTCAGTTAAGAAAGTCCCTTATAGGATCTCTGGTGTAATTTAATACGTGATTGTGCTGCAATAAGACTAACTAACCATAATTGGGATTAATCTTTTACCTGCTTAGCAACTACAAAGACATATTAGGCCTATAAAATCAATTGGCAGTTCTAATCCAACCATTTTACTATTCTCCTTGTTTGTAAGAAGTTGAGTGTTTTCTATACTTAAGCAATTTGAACACTCAATAAGGATTATGATGCCCTGCACTTTTGCCAACATGATTTGTGGAGTAGTAAAAACCATAATATGTTAACTATATCATTTACAGCAGCATGCTGAATTCTTTTTAACTTGTCAATTCAACAACCCAATGAACAAAAAATATACATATACCGATTTTGATAGTAGACCAGCTTGATTATGCTTCAAGAAATTCTAAAGAAGCCATATAGAGGGACACCCATAGTCAAGGATATGCAACCATTCTGAATAGCGACAATTGCAAACCTCTCTTCTTGTTGTAGTTTAGAAAATGCTGATCTATCTGACTATAAGCTATTTCTGACTCTGTATTGCACTGAATGATAGCTTTTGAAGCTTATGGCAGTCATAAGCCGCCACGGCCTGATTAAGAATTTATTTCCTTGCAATTGTGCATTATGCACCAATCCATATACCATTTGCAATGACAAACTAGAGTCTACTGTCAAATACTAGAATGGCCGGAGTCCTTTTGGTTCAGGTATATGTTGTTTAAGTAAATGAGGTTGCATTTATATCATGACTTTCTTTCTGTTCAGTTAGAACTGCATAAATGCAAAAGAAAATGTTCATTCTCCAGGCATATATCTACTTAATCTCACAAATAACATTTCTCATCTGATCATTTTTTACATTCTGATTTGAACTTGTAATGCTTCTCTAAAGTTTCCCTAAGTACTGATTATGTGTAGTTTGTTCTCATTATTTTATGAACTTATGTGCTTGTATATCTGATTAATCAGATACCCTGATGTGCAACTGCTATATATTTTTATATTTGTTTTTCTTCTGCCCGTATAACCTGTATTCAGTCACCTCTGTTATACTCAGTGGCTATGCTATTAACAGATCTGTTTTATGTTGCTTTAACCTTTGAATGTGCATCTATTAACCTGCATTTGTTATTTATAATTCCTACATTTGCTTTCTTTCTTAAATTGCATGCATGACTTTCATTATCCTATATTGGTATTCTTTAAGTGTGTTCACGGATGAAGCATAGTTTGTTATCTAAGAAATTGGATAATGTAACTTTCTTTCGATTTATTAATAAATGTTTTTGATATGCATACTTTCACTGTGAATGCTACAGAAGCTTAGAGATAAGAATAGTATTGTGTAATGCATGTATACATAGAATAGATATGTGAAATGAATTGACTTATTACTAGATTGCTTCTTGCTTTAATTTTGGTAATAAGAAGTTTGGATCTTCCATGATGTAATTATGTAAAGGTGTAATTAATTGAATCATTTGTAATACAGAGTTATAATTATCATTTATAACCTATAGTTTATCCAAGATGCATTATTGCATTCAGTAGTCCCCAGATTTTTTTTAAAAAATTCTTAATCCCTTTGATAATTCATGTTTGAATTATAGGATGCAAAGATCTTAGTGTAGCCATGTATTTCTGTAGTTTCTATGTGCATTATATTTTTGTGAATTATTTCTTGTCAAACAAAAAGTTAACTAGTATAGTATAAAGGTGTAATAGTAATGTGGATGGAGAACTGGCATTGTATACTTGAAGACCAGGGAAGCAAATTGTGTTCACCTTTTATCACATGGTACAATTAATTTCCTTCCTAGATTGGCTTGAAGAAGAAACTTACTTTTTGCCTCTCCTTTATAACACATCTTTATATCTGCTGCTACACGGCACATCAGTTACCAGATCACAATACCAGGACTTTGCCTCAAGACATGCAATTATGAGATTCTGACTCTGGGAAGGCTGCTAGAACTATATTGTGAATTGATATGTAAAAGAAAAGATGAACCAACTTGCTGTATTGACACGACTTTTTATAGGGAACGCAAATGGTGGTCTTAGTAACTGGAGGATCAAGGGGACATTTTGAATTGTGTAAAACTTGCATTTTGAATTGAGAGACAAGATAGTAGTACAGCTTTGTAAGGGCTAGCAACATAATTTACCCTGGTACAGGCTTTGTATATAAAAATCCTTGCTAAATTGATTTTTGCTTGTTGCATATGAGATGCAGAATTATATCATTAATGCAGTGTGAAATCCCAAAAGCCAAACCAACATGCAACACATTGCAAGAGGTGATTTTTTGTTTGAAACTTTACCAATGTTTACTGGAAGGTCAGCAAGTTTTCCACATAGGGGAATCTGGCCCGGCTAATATGCAATTGGTTGAGTTGTTGTTGATGGAATACATTAATGGCAGGGTGAACATGTACTTCAGCTCTTTCCTTAGAAAGAAAAGGAAACAAAATAAAGATCATGTGCTTTTGCTCTCTTCATATGTTTCTTTTGTGTGTCTTTCTACTTGTCTCTAAAATAACTAGGAATTGAACACTTTTGTGATTGGTTGGATTATCATTTTATGATGGTTTGCCTTTAAAAACAATCTATCATTCATTGATATGTTGCTCTGCATGTCATTTTTTTGGATGTTTTGACTCATTTAGACATCTGACTATGAATGTTTGCCACCTGTTTTTAACATTCAAAATTTAGACATTTCGAGAAATATTCAGTGTTTGACTATAAGCCAAAAGAAATCTTCAAAAACAGAACTTCTGTAGATTCCAGTTTTTCTTATTCCTTCATGTGAAAATTATCTTTTGGAAAGCTGATACGTTAAGAATAGCTTGTCGAAAATCAAATAATTTTTGGTTTATGTTGATCTTTCAACTAGGAGAGCTTATATGGTGGAGCTTCTTGTTTTAAACTCCTATCTTGAACCTTATTTATGGAATTTCAGGGTGAACATTTCCTTGGGCCCCAATGAGGATCGCCACCTCGTGACTGGATTACACACTGTGAATGATATCTACTGTAGCTGCTGCCAACAAATTCTGGGTTGGAGATATGTAAGTGAGAAGACAAATTAATCTCTCATCATATTTCTTCTGAGTGCTCATCTTCATATTCATATGCTTGTATGGGAATGAAGTCTATATTAGACATATATATCAATGCTCCTTTCATTTCACATTTTTTAATCTTTTCTGCATTACACTTGTGGACGAATAATAAATTGTGCTAATAATGTAGAGTATTTTCCAGATGATAATTTTGAGTATAGCTTCTGACTTTGTTCATTATTTCCAAAACTTACAAACTTGTTTAGTGACTGTTTTTAGGATGTTTATCATATTACATGTTTATTCAGCTTTATCTTATACTTTGTTAATGTAGACCTACACGATTACACCATTGTTAGAAGTTTATAAGAACATAACAAAATAATAATTCAATATTTTTTTGGCCTTCTAAGAATTGATAGATGTAGCAGTTTTTTTTTTTTTTTGGTACACTGGCTCCTCACACCATACGTATATGAGACAACCAACAAAATAAAAAAAAAGAAGTTGGCTTAACGGGTAGGGAACGTCCGCCTGGTTCACCTAGAGGAAGCTTCTAGAGTGATGCGCCACATAAGAGGCCAGCCAGTCAGCGGCTATGTTTGCCTTCCAATAAATATGTGCGACCTTGAAAGCGCCACAATCCTCGGACATCCTCTGTATGTCATGGATCAGAGACAACCCGTTCGTCACGGTATGCCACCCACTGATCCCCTCGATCACAGAGGCCGAGTCACCCTCTAGATAGATATACACCCTTCCATGCCGCCTGCAGCTCCGCTCTAATGGCCGAGGTGTCGTAGATTCGGCATCCACCAGCCGCCACAAATCTGGAGTGGTGGTCTTTGATAACAAAGCCAACACCTTCCCTCTCGGCCTGCTCTGCAGCATTGCCATCGGAATTCACCTTAAGAAAACTAGAAAATGGGGGCTCTCAGAAAACAAGGATAAACCTAGTCGCTGACTCCGCTGGATGAAAGACCCAACTATCCCTAGTCGTCTCAGGAGATCGAGATGGTGCACTGCTGATGACCTCCGATGCGTGAAACAAGGCTCTAGTCGCCATCATCCTCGAATGTAGCTACCTATCCTCAAAGATCTGAATGTTCCTATCTGGCCAAGTATGTTAGGCCAAATAGGCACACCGGACCTCTCACTCCACCATGTTTGACCTCCTCGCAAACGTCCTCAGGCGAGTGAGAAATACCTCCAATAGGGATCTGCCATGCCTGACGTCGAGGGAGATCCCTGCATACCACCAAATCTAGGCCACCTGCGGGCAGCCAATGAGGGCATGGCAGATGATCTCCTCCGTCGCTAGACAGGCCTCACATACAGGGGGAACCCGGACCCCTCTGCTCGTTAGGATACCCCTGGTAGATAAGCACCCCCAAGTCACTTTCTATATGAATATGGCAACCCGGGGATGGACGCGCAGGCTCCAGATCCAGGCCTCCTCAATCTGCCTTGTCGGGGTCCTCGCCGCCAGGCCCTGAAGCTCTCGAGTGCTCACCCTCGGTCTCCCAGTGTTGCTCCATACTCTCCTGTCCGCCCTCTCCTCGGTGGGGATTGGCAGAGCCAAAATCCACTCGGCCAATGCCTTTTCCCAAGTTATCTGTTTGGATATATTTAATTTAGACATATGATTGTACAAGAACATTTTTTTTCAGATGCATTATGGGCCATTCACATGCTATGTAAGCAATATATAATTACACTTTTTCATAAATTTCATTCTTTTCATAATACTTAAATCAATTAGATTTTTGAAAATGTTATTGTAAAGACTATAAGTCTTAAAGTTTCTTGCACATGCATATGAAGATATGCACAAAAGGCTATTTACAATTTTACTTTTTTTATTTTGGGGGGTTTCTATTGGAAATTCTCATAAAGGTGGGCTTCCATTGATTATAGATTGATTTAATTTGATTTGTTACATAATACAGGCTAAGTTGTTGTCTGAATGAATATTAAGAAGTCCATAATCATGGTCTGCCGTACCGGTCGGTACGGGTCGGTACCGGCCGGTACATACCGGTACCGGATCCTACCAGTACAGTACAGCTACATATTTCGGTACCGGCCCGTACCGGCCTGTACCGACCGCGTACCGGCCCGTACCGAACCGGTACCAGCCTGAACCGACCAGTTCGTACCGGCTCCAAATTTTTTTTGCCTTTTAGCCCCGTTGGTACAGTACCGGTTTGGCTCGGTTTGGTTTGGTACCGTACCGGTACCAATGCCCACCGGTACGTTGGTACCACGTACCTTTTCCATAATTAATTTGTGATCATATGGTTAATTCACGCTTTATTGTCTTAGTCATGTGGTGTAGCGATTGGTGTAGGCCTAATTTGGTTAATGGACTCTGTAATGGGTGGACCCATTAACATTACTAATTGTGCTAGGTCCCCACTCCACTCCTATATATATCTGCTTGTAAAGAAACCCTAGGGCAATAAAATCTCTACATTCCTAGAGGCACCTATTCCATTGAGGAGACAGGTATAAAGGAGGAGAGGAAGTTCTGTCCCATCTCTGTTGCTTTCATCTTCCACAGGATATCGCTGTAGTAGTGATCAACCATGGCTGCTCAGGGCCATCAAGGTATACTTCATTCTTTCTTGAGTAGATTCATGATTTATTTATTTGGTGTTCTAATCTCCCTCACGTAGTCCATGAAATTGCAGCATCTGGTATAATAGGCCAGATTTTGTTAGAGTTTAGAATCAAAATAATAGATCAAATCAAGAAGAAATCAAATCAATAAAAAGGGGCGTGAGGAAGCAGTTAATAAATAAAAAAAGAAAAAAAGGGAAGAAGGGACGACGCTCAGGTTCTCCATTGTCGTGCCTTCCTCTCATCCAGTGGCCGAAAAGGCCACCGGCGGCCGCTTGGGCCACGCCGTCCGTGAGCCGGCAAGTGCCCGAGCCGCCGCGTGGGCAGTCTTCTTCCGTCGATTTTCAAGAAGAGATGAAAAGAAAGGACCGCTAGTAGCGGTTCTCTCGATCGCGAAAAACTAGATGTCGGAGGGCTGAGAAGGCGGCGGGCTGCTATCCAAAGGATTTCGGTGGTGGTTTGGGGGAGGACAGGACACTGGGTATGGCGCCCTCCTCCACCCAGTTGTGAGGAAGAAGAGTTAAATGGGTTTCAGGTTTTGGTTTTCGACCCCAAAAAAATCAATTAAGCCTCTGAAAGGTATAATATTTCACAAAAAGTCCACTATAAATTACATTTTGGTCCCTATGATGAAATTTTATTACATAAAAGGTTCCTAAATATGTATTTTGTCCTTTTCTAAAGTTTTATTACGAAATAGTACTCTAATAATTATGTATCGCTCTCTGTAATGAATTTTTATTGCATAAAGGTCCTTGGACATGTTAGAAATTTTATGTAATCTCACATTTGGATTGAATGATGATATGGTTTGTGTAAATTCCTATGTTGGAGGGTTGCAAGTTTCAATGAGTGGTGACCACCAAAGTGGCCTATTCATTAAGATTTGCAGGATTCCTCTATTTTTGTTTCAAAAATTGGGAATCATTTTAAGTTTTTTTTGTAAATTGCATGTTATTGGTGCATCAAGGTTAATGAATAGATTTATGGGCATATTTAGTTCATCTTTCTTTTGTTTGGAGGGTTGTGGGTTTTAATAGATGGTGATCACCAAAGTGGCCCATCCATTGAGATTTGCATGTTTCTTCTTTTGATTTTGAAAGGGATTGAGAAGCATTGGGGACCAAAGTGGCCCATCCACGGTGATCATCTTCTCAAAGGGAGTTTATTGTGTTTTATAATTCTGAAGTGGAGTATTTTTGACTAATGAGTGTACATAGTCCAGGAATCCATTCTACCAAAGTAGATGGATCTCCGAAAGCTAATGATACCTTACTAGTTGATTCCACTGTATGCTGGAGAGGATACTTTATGTGGGTTATGTTCTTGCCAAAGGAAGTTTGCGGCATTGAAATAAGGGCTCTCATTAAAGTAATGTGTATAAATGTTTTCAAGCATGTTGGTTACCTATATTTATCCATTAATTAACTCCATTGAAACTATGACTGGAACAAATTATAAAAGATGGAAACGTGATATTGAATTAATGCTGGGTTTGGACTTTTGGATATTGCACTGAGGGATGATCCTCTATCTCAAGTTACTACTAAGAATACTCCAAAGCAAAAGACTGCCTATGAAAAGTGGGATAGAGCGAATTGACTTAGCCTAATGATCATGAAGAGGTCATATCGGATTCGATTCTAGATGCTATACCTGACAATGGTAAGGCTAGATAATTCTTTGATGCCATAAGAGGTATGTAGAATCTGATAAGGCTGAGGCTGGAGAGCTGATGGATAAATTAATCAATCTGAAATATGATGGTACTAGTGGTGTTAGGGCTTATATCATGAAACTAGAGAGTATTGCATCCAAGCTTAGTAGTCTTGAGATCCCTATGCCTAAAGATTTTCTTGTGCATCAAGTTCTTAATTCTCTTCCTATGCAATTTAGTCAGCTTAAAACTACATATAATGTGCAGAGGGATAAATGGAATATAAATGGACTTATTTTTGTTTGTGTTTAAGAGGAAGAAAAATATCTTAGGGAAAAGGGTGAGAGTGCTAATATGGTGTATCAGTCACGCCCTAAGGATCCCACACATAACAAGAAAAAGGGTAATGGTTTTAAAAAAGAAAGTCAAACTCAAAATTCTGGAAGTGGATATTAGAATTTTAAAGGCCCACGAACTGTTATTAAGAAGGTTTTGAAGTGCTTTTTCTGCAAAAGGAAGGGTCATAAGAAATCTGAATATTTCAAATATAATAATTGCTTAGAGAAGAAGAACATGCATGTAGGTGCTTCACCAGCCCTTGTTTTGAATCTGGTTTAGTAGATGTTTCATTACATTCTTGGTGGTTGGATATTGGGGCATCTATTTTTAATACTAATTCTTTGCAGGGGGTTCATAAACAAGCGGAGGGCAAGTGATGATGAAGTCGTGATGATGAAGTCAATATGTTCGTAGGAAATGGAGTCAGAGTTCTAGTTGAACTTTTAGGAGGTGTTAGATTAGAGTTGGAGTCAGAATTTACTCTTGTTTTAGAAAATATTACATATGTATCGTCCATGAGACGGAATTTGATTTCTAAACCTGATTCTAGTGGTTTTAGATTTATCTTTGGTAATGAAAAGGTTGAACTGTTTTTTGGATCTAAATTTGTTGGTGGAGGTCTTTTATGTGATGGTTTATATCGCCTTAACATTATCTCTAGAAAATGAGTTCTTTTCTATGCATGTAGATGGTATTGTCTCTAAAAAGCGATTGGCTAGGATAAATCCTCAATGTTGTAGCATAAGCGGTTGGGTCACATTTCTAAAGAGAGGATTCAAAGGTTAATTAATGATGAAATTCTGCCTTTGCTTGACTTTAGTAATTTTCACACTTGTATTGATTGTCTTAGGGGAAAATTTACCAAATCTAAAAGAAAGGAGTCTACATGTAGTAATGAACTTTTAGAACTCATTCATACAGACATTAGTAGACTCCTAGATTCTAATATTTGTGGTAGTAGGTATTTTATTACTTTTATAGATGACTTTTCTCGCTATAGATATATCTATCTTCTCAAAGAAAAATCTGAAGCACTTGATAAGTTTAAAATTCTTAAAACTGAGGTTGAAAAGAAGCGTGAGAAGATAATTAAGTTTGTGAGATGTGATCATGGTGCTGAATATTATGGTTGACATGGTGAATTTGGCCAACAAATAGGAACATTTTCCAAGTACTTGCAGGAATGTGGAATAGTTGCTCAATATACCATGCTTGGAACACCTGAGAAAAATAGTGTAGCTTAGAGGCGTAATCACACTCTTAAGAATATAGTAAAAACCATGATGAGTGGGTGTATTTTATTGATATCTCTAGGGTGAGGCCTTAACAACTGCCATCTATATCTTGAATAGGGTTCCTAGTAAGGCAGCTCCTAAAACATCTTTTGAGTTGTTGGTGGGAAGAAAGCCTAGTATTATAATCCATTAGAGAATAAGTCTGGACCTAGAACAACTCACTGTTATTTCATTGGCTATCTAGAAAATTCTAAAGGATACAGATTCTGTCGCCCTAATAGAGGCACAAAGATCGTTGGGTCTATCCATGCTAGGTTTGTAGAGTTTGATATGGACAGTTGCAGATGTTCTCATATTGAAGATGTGAAGAATATTGGAGAAGCTTCATTTGTACTTGGTGTTGAGATTCACAAGGATAGAACCCGTGGTGTATTGGCGTTGTCTCAGAGAGCTTACATTAATCATGTACTGAGTAGATTTGATATGCATAATTGCAAATTTGGAGATGTACTTATGGTCAAGGAAGATAAATTCAGCAGAAGTTGGTGCCCTAAGAATGATATAGAAAGAGAATCCATGAAGCGAATACCCTATTCTAATGTTGTGGACAGTCTGATGTATGCACAAGACTGCACTAGACTGGATATAGAGTATGCTATTGGTGTACTTGGTAATTATATGACAAATCCAGGTATGGAGCATTGGAAGGCAGCTACAAAGGTTATGAGGTATTTATTGAAAATCAAAAATTTTATGCTAGCATATAGAAGGTCTGATAATTTTGAAGTAATTGGATATTGTGATTCTGACTTTGCTAGTTGCATGGATGATAAGAATTCCACTTTTAGTATATTTTATGATGGCTGGAGGAGCTATTTGATGCTGGACCGCAAAGGAGAAAGAAAGGGAGAAGGAAAATAAGAAGAAGGGGAGGAAGGAAACTAGGCTTCACGCCTAGCTCTTGTTCTTGGCTTCACACCAGGGCTCAAGGAAAAAATTACTTTATTCATAGCATACCCCTTACAAACGTATGGTCCAACATATATATGAGACCCAAAATGCAAAAAGACCCCTACAAAGAAGCTAATCTCACAAAGACCCTCAAACATAACAAAATACCTAAATAAACCCAAAGGCTATCAAAATAAAGCAAAATCACTCTAACCACAATGAAACTGGCTGGACCATCCTCCTGCGGCGATTGTCGACCTGAGTGACGGGTGATCTGGTACTGGCATCTGTACCACTATTTCTTGGAAAAGTTTGAAACAAACTCTTGTGGCATCTTCTACCATGCAAGCAGAGTTTATGGCATGTTATGGTGTTATGGAGCTACAACTCATATTTGGTTAAAAAATTTTATCTCAAGGCTTATGATTGTTGATTGTATTTTGAAACCACTTAAGATTTATTGTGATATTAGTGCAGTTGTATTCTTTTCAAAGCATAATAAGAGTTCCAGCGCCTCTAAACATATAGCGATAAAGCATCTCACAGTCTTAAAAAGGGAGACGTTATTGAGCACATAGAAACTGATGCAATGCTGGTGGATCTATTGACTAAAGGACTTAGATTCAATGTATTTGTTAAACATGTGGAAAACATGAGTGTATTGGAATCTTTTGATGTATTTGGTTAGTGGGAGCATTGTTTTGTTAAATATTATTTGGATGCCTTAAAGTTTTTTTTCCATTATTTTCATATTGCAATATCACAGTTACATTTGTACACACATGGTTGTTTGTACATGTTGTTTAAATGAAAGTCTTAAGCATAAAGTTGCTGCTTAAGGATAAAGGTATTGCTTTGATATCATGATTTGTCTGGATATATAAAGGTGAAATTTTGACATAAGCTTAAAGTTGTTATAGCAATTTCCATTTGAAAGCATAAAGGGGTTTCATTTGAGACTATAAAGTAGACTGATGATGAACTTTGTATGTTTTGATCACATAAGGATATAGAGTTCACACTACATGTACCACATCACTGAGATCTATATCGATAAGATTACTAACATTTGTAACCATAGAGGGTCTTGTATCAGTAAATGATATAAATACTGCGATGATTCAATGTTGGTTATTTTGTCGGACCGGATTTTTTTGACTTAAGATGTTGTTCATTCAGGACATTTGTATATGTGGCCACATGAGGTGAACTTAGCCCAAGAGTCATTTTCGAATTACATATATCCAATAAATATATTTTCTTAAAAATAATTAAAGTCTTAATAAATGTCGCCCAAGTTGGAGAATGTTGGAATTTCTTAAAGGTGGGCTTCCATTGATTATGGATTGATTTTAATTTGATTTGTTGCATAATACGGGCTAAGTTGTCGTCTAAATGAATATTAAGAAGCCCATAATTAATTTGTGATCTTATGGTTAATTCAGGCTCTATTGACTTAGTCATGTGGTGTAGCAAGTATTGGTGTAGGTCTGATTTGGTTAATAGGCTGTAATGAGTGGACCCATTAACATTACTAATTGGGCAAGGTCCCCACTCCACTCCTGTATATATCTACCTATAGAGAAACCTTAGGACGTTAAAATATCTACATTCCTTGAGGCACCTATGCCATTGAGGAAACAAGCATAAAGGAGGAGGAGAGGAAGATCCATCCCATCTCTGTGCTTTCATCTTCCACAGGATATCACTGTAGTGATCAACCATGGCTACTCAGGCCATCAAGGTACGTTTTAATCTTCCTTGAGTAGATTCATGGTTTATTTATTTTGTGTTATAATCTCCCCCATATAGTCCATGAAATTGCAATAGTTTCCTCTCTTGATGTTTCTCTGCTTTCAAATGGTCTACCTCAAATGTTGGGAAAAATTTGAAGATGCTGAAAATATAAAACATCTAGGAATCCCACTTCAATTTCTCCTTTATAATATTTCTTCCATATTGTCAACAATATCAGTAAAACGTGAGTTTCAATGACTTTCTTGGAGTCTTGATGACTGTGTAGCAAGTCATGAATTTCTTTTTCTTTTGCCTTCATACATCTTGAATCATGCATTATATGTCCCCCGTCTCTGATGGAACTATGAAAATTCTGGCAATATACATAGCATGCTTGTAAGAGATGGGTGGCCCAATGCAAAGGTTTCCTGCCACTATGAGGTTTGGGAAGCGTCAGATGTACATAGCATGCTTGTACATGGCTAGAGTTGGCCTAGGATTTGGGCTTGCAACAATTAAGCTCCTTGGCAGGGGTGTAGTGGGTGCTAGTAGGGGAGAAAGGGTCTCTCTCTCACGCCACCCCTCTTATCCCCCTCTCTCTCTCTTTGCACATGTGTATCTCTCCACTCTATTCTTACTAACCCAACATGGTCCATAAGCTTGCTTATGACCAGGTCAAGTTCAAGCTGATCCAGATTTTAGTTGCCTAGGGGGAAAGTATGTCCTCTGAATTTTTTTTTTTAAATTTTGATTATCTCATGGGTTTTATGGACCTTGCTTTTAGAAGTTCATAAAAATTAACTTTTAACTTTATTTGCTCTCTTTCTTTCAAGCATCACTTGGCTGAAGATTGGACTATGAAAGTTTGCATTCAATTTGCCGTAGGATAGTCGAGGAAAGGGGATCTAGAAGGGTTTACGGTAGGACTGAAACCTGAAAGGTGCTGGAATTTCTAAATTTTCAATAAAACTTAACTCTTCTGGAGCCTGGGAATTATACCTAACGTTTGAAGTTCTCACACCTATGTAGTGGAATCACAGCACAAAAGTAAAGAAAAGCAACAAAAAACCACTGCCTCCATTATCTCATTCATAATCTGCATAAAGTCTGATTATTTCAAACTGTAGGAATCCCTTTTAATAACAAAACAGAAACCCTAATTCAACTTTACTTTAAAATCCTAAAACTGCCTCTAATAAAGGGCAGTTATTGTTCACTGTTACTCTACTGTGAACAGTGCTGTGAATGGTAATGTGCTACAGCAATTAGGTTCCTAGGTAAGCATTGGGATCTTTTAATTTCAGCCCTATAATCCAAAATAACCCACTAAAATTGAAGATAACCAGGAAATAAAAGAAACATACAGAACAATGATAACTAAAATTAAATCTAATAAAATCTCCTGGTCACAGCCCTATGATGCAACATGGCAAAAACTTGGATTTCCATCATTCACTTCCACTGTGCAAGAACTCGCCTTGAGTTCTTTTAAGTCGAATTTGAAGCTTCTCTGGTTGATTCCTTAGTGTAATAATAGTGAGATATCCCTTAAGAGGATGTCTGAAGTAGACTTAAGTATCTTGTGATCTTTTGGAAGATATATATAGTTGAATATATGTCTCACTATTCAAAGAAACCAGAAGTGACAAGTCATATGATAATTGCATGTTGGAAGAATTTGTATTTGTTGAAACTTCAGAAATGTCCTTCATTGCTATACTTGTAAATAATTCTTCAGACCCAACATAAGCAACCTTACGATCACAACTTTCATAATATCCTCTTGAGTGCAAACTTCTTTTATCTTCATTGAGTTTGGTGATGTGTCAACCACGACTGCTCTATCTTCAACGAGAATTTCAGAATCATGATGATTCCCTACCCGTGGGCGTCTTGATTGCAAAAGCAACATGTATTTCTTTTCGATGTAGAAGCTTCCCTTCTTTGGTTCTTCTTTCACTCCCTGAAACATGATGCTCTCTTTGTTGTCCTCAATCTGATTTTCATATGGAAAAAAATCTATTGCATGCTGACATTGGTGTTGTCTTTTTGTACGTAATATCTCCTGCATGTGCTTTGTGAAGTCCCCGAGTTGTTGACGATGTAATACCTTTGCCTCTTATGTCCTGGGGTTGTTTGTGCTTTGTCACTTTGCCTTTGATACGGTCCTAACAATCTTCCGACTTGGAAATTTTGTGCTCCAGTCTGGCCACAAATTCATCTTGCACAATGGTATTTAAAAGCTTGTGGAGATTCCACCATTTCATCAAATTTATCATGCATGCTAATCAACTAGTCATCACATTGTGCTCATGTCAAAAGACCCGTTTCACTTCGATACCAAGACTGCCTTCGATAACTGTACATGGTGGAAAAACTTGACTCTAATTCGGGGGAAGGGGATCTAGAAGGTTTTAAGATATGATCGAAACCTAAAAGGTGCTGGAATTTCAATTGCAGATCTGAGTTGTCAATAAAACTGAACTAGAAGGACTTGCAGACCTGAGTGGTCAATAAAACTGAACTAGAAGGACCATTTGTCGGAGAGAATACGTAATAGATAGCTACTATCTGACCTATGTTTTCGGATTCTGGACCTTAAGTTGATTTAAAGGTTTTATATAATTGAATATCTGAAATTGAATGTTTTCTGGAATATTCTAAGAAAATCTTATATTTTGTATGACCAAAAAAATTCTCTGTAAAATGAAGCCCAAAAGAAAGATCAATAAGATATGAATAAGAGTAAAGGGAGCAAGACCAAATAAGTCTCTATGGTATCAGTGCAGAAAGAAGACTAAAAATAAAAGAAAGGGAAAAGATAATACTGGACTCATTCTGGAACCTAGGAATCAGACATAGGGTTTGAAGGCCTCACACCTCCATTGCAGAATCAAACCACAACAGCAAATAAATAAAAAAGAAGGGTGAGGACTTCATTATTTTATTCATAATCTGCATACAGTCTGATTATATCAGACCATACGAGCCCCGTTTTATAACAAAACAGAAACCCTAGTTCAACTCTATTTTAAAATCCCACAACTCTCCTTAAATAGTGGTACCAAAAGAAAAAGCACAACAGGATACTTTTAATGGCTAGTGTAGTATGAACAGTTTTCCAAGCAGCAATGTGCTATGGTTCCTAGATAACAATGGAGATCTTTTAATTTCAGCTGTAAATGAGCAAGGCCCTATCAAGTTAGACGTATGCTAGAACATATGGTGCTAATGAATCACTTTTTTAATAGACATTCTTGCCCTATCAGATATGCCAATATATTTCCCTTTGTATAATGGCTTCTCTTGGTTTCTGATTCATCCTTATGTTGACAACTTTTGGACAACTTTAAAGATTTGGATACATCTCTTTGTCCTATGGAATTGAGTGGGTCTTGCATTCTTTTTTCGCTTTCTTTTTTTAAGTGGGTTTTGCAAATGTGTTTTTTTAAATAAAACTAAGTGGTCCTTCTGTTAATAACTCTTCAATAATTTCCATCAATTCCATTATCTGAGCAATTAATTTATTATGCATTTGTATGGTGGCTATTGCTTCAAGCTCTAGGTGCAGCCATCAAGCTGCTCCATCCTGCCGGGCTGGTTATCGTTTAGGTTTCGGCTTAGTTCCCAATATGCTGTTGCCTAAGTTTTAGTAAGACAACTACTTCACTAGGACCTGCTGTGTCTTAAATTGATTATTGTGGTGATTGTTTCTAAGAAAACATGCCTTTGTACTTTGGTATTCCATTAAGCTTCAGACTTTGGCTCTAACATCATGTCCACAATTGCTTCATGCCCTTTTTTGTTTTGCAATTCTTGGACATCCTCCTCTTCAAGCTCAAAGTGGTGTATATGAGGTAAATGCAGAAGCCTGCTAGAATTGGCTCAAGAAACAAGCATCGCTTAAGCTTGCCTAGGTCTATGTATGCATCACTTATGTGATTCTTTGCTGCATTCATGAAGCTTTTAGTGCTAACTCAGTTTGGTGCCCTCTCCATGTTCCTTTATTTAGTTCAGAAGATTCATGATATCGTCCCTCACAACACTTTCTTTAGAATCAAGAGTAAATGGACTTAGAACCTGATTAGGATGGTGTTCCTGGAAATAAGAATTGGCTTGTAGTTGAGACTTCCTGTGTGTGATGCATTTGTATATATACTACCTGTTTATTCTAGGTTGAAGCCATCCTTACCTCCATGCTTGTCCTTGCAGGATGCATCAATAAGTGTGCCTACTTTATATTTTCTACTTTTTGGTATTTTCACTTCTTTAGATATTGATGCTTTGTTGTTCTGTTACTAGCCACAAAGCTCTCACTAAATGCATTCTCCTTTGATACTTAATATTTCTGATTCTTCCTTATTGCCAATATTTTTCCTTGATAGACCCTCACTACTCTTAAAATTTTTTTCCATACTTTAATCTCCATTTCAAAGCTTTGTCTTGTATTTGTGTCTTGCTTGCTCGCTCTTTATTTCCCTCTGGGTTTTCAGGGCTTTATTGTAGCTTTCTGCTCCATTAAGCCTGAATTTCTTCTTTAGAATGACCTGCACATTGAGTGTAGAAATGGGCCATAAGTGAGATCTGCATCAAATCTTCTTTTACTGGCTGCAAAGTTTTCACTTGTTTTATGATCTCTCTCTCTCTCATCTGAATTGTGGACCCCAGGATTTTAACAACTATGCTATATCTGATGCATCCATTTAAGCATGGTACTTGTCATGTGCCTCATAGTTGGCATTTGAATGACTCTTGTTCAGTACAGTTCTGGTAGCCTTTATATGAGCCTCCATCCTGTGATGAAGCATTTCTGGGTCCCAGGTGGTAAACCACTACCTATGAGGAGCTTCAAGGTTCTAAATAGGAACATACACATGTGGGCACCTTGTAATCATTTAGCCAGCATCTAATTGTTCTTTGAAAGGTAGGGTGAAGAATTACCCACAAATGCTTTGTTTAAAGCATAGTCTGCCTGATGCCGGACTGCAAAGGAGAAAGAAAAGGGAGAAGAAGGAAAATATAAGGAAGGCGAGGAAGGGAACTAGGCTTCATGCCTAGCTCTTGCTCTTGGCTTCGCACCAAGGCTCAAGGAAAAAATTACTTCATTGACAGCATATCCTTTACCAACATATGGTCCAATATATATATATAAGACCCAAAATACGAAAAAACCCCTACAAAGAAGTTGATCTCACAAAGACCCTCAAAGATAACAAAATACCTAAATAAGCCTAAAGGCTATCAAAATAAAGCAAAATCACTCTAACCAAAATGAACTGGCTGGACCATCCTTTTGTGGCGACTGTAGGCCTGAGTGACGGATGATTTGGTATGGTGTCCACACCAACTTTCTCCGGGTGGGAAGAAGTCGACCTCGACGAGCGCGGCCCGGTATGGCTCTGGTAGTACTCCAACAGGTCCGGATCAATTTGCTGGAGCTCCTCTCGCATGATCCAAGTGAAATCGAACTCTAGCCATCCTCTCCAACGACCCAAGTGCTCGATGCCTCCATCACTGGTAAAATGGCATCAATTTGCTCTTTTTGTGTTGGTTGGAGGGGCAAAGGGATCGAAGCTGGTATGGGATCAGGAATAGGGAGACTATCGGGCTTAGAAGAGGGCTCGACAAATGGGTCATCGGAGATTATTGGTGGGCCCTTGTAAGCAACCAAATATTTAATATTAAAAGTTGGGCTAATACCAAAATTAAATGGGAGCTCAATGATATAGGTATTCGTGCCAATCCTGTGCAACACCCTGAATGGCCCAGCACTACGAGCCTGAAATTTCTTAACAGTTTCAGATAGAAATCGCTCAGACCGAATGCAGATCATAACATAATCTCCAGTTTGAAACTTCTTATCACGCCTGTGGGAATCAACTTGCAGTTTATAGTGAGCATTACTCGTATGAATGCACTTGTAGATTTTCTAATGCAACTCATGAATATGGTGTGCAAATGCATGTGCAGACTCAAAAATCCTAACATGGGATGACATGGGTAAAAAATCTAGAGGTACCAAGCTTAAATTTTCTATTGCTTATCATTCACAAACAGACCCGCAATTGGGGATTCAATTCTTCATGTAGCACAATTTGCATATAATAATTCAGTCAACAGGTTCATAGGGATGAGTCCATTTGAGGTAGTGCATAGTTAACTGATACCGAGATCCGTACCGATCGGTGGACAGGTTGGTACAGTACAGGTTCAGTATCGTCCCAACACGGTACGCTTGGGCATGCAGTTTCATACCAGCACATCCATTTTTTTTTGGAGTTTTTCAAGTTGATTTAATTGGTAATCAATCTTTTTGAACTTTTTCAATAATTTTAAGTCTAATTTGATATTTTTTTTAATATTTTTTGATATTTATATAATTTCATTTTAACCTAAATGATGCATCTTATTGTTTTAAAACGATACAAATCATAAAATGATTAGTGCAATGTTGCATACTACAAGAAGCAACATGAAATATCCTCAAATCAAGTAGTGAGGTAAAAAATATAAAATAATACGATCAATTATATATATTTAAAGTACAACATATATACCGATATCTAAAATATCGTAAGTGACATCTCTCGTAGATATTCGAATCATTAGTATAGTCGGAGGCACATCAGCCCACCTCTCTAACCAAGCGGCGTTGTAGTCTTGTATGTTTATTACATAAGAAACTCGGTCCAGGTTATAAGCACTCTCGATCTCTCACTGAAGCTCTGGCTCTGAGAGGTGTCCTCTTGCTGATAAAACGATTGTGAGGGGGCCCATCCGAATAAGCCGATAGCAAAATCTGACGTGTAAGATCCTTCGGGCTGCATAAGGTAGTAGCCACCGAAAGATGCCTTAGACACATCATATTCATATTTATATCCATATGGGTCATAGGCTGCTGTAGCTTTGGATAATAGTATCCAGTATATAACTTGAAATCTGATAAATCTAGGGATCCAACTCTACGTGCAAGATCATCTGTAGCTGTATCGTGTCCTCATAAATGACCTCGAGGAGTCTATTTTCTATATGCAATCGGATCCTCGCGGGCTCCGCTAGATCATGCACCGTGTTCCTGTCCTGTGTAACATGCGTAAACTATGACTTACCGATAAATTGAAGACCACTATACGGCTGTCTCATAAATGGTGGTCTCATGTCTTCCACTTCCTCGGCCAGCAAATTCATGACCACCAGAACTGCTACTCTTGGTCTTTGAATCTAAGTAAACTGACTCCTCCATGATACTCCATTGGGGCTGCAGGTGCTTTTGTTTTTTTTTGTGTTAGGCAGCTGCTTTCTTACTCTTTATGCCACTCACTGCCTGCCTATCTTTCGTGCCCCACTTGCCTGGCTTTGTTGGGAGGATGTATGTCGCCCTTCCGATCGAGTCGACCGAATAGCGTAGTGGCCTCATCAAACATCTCTCAATCATATCTCTGAGAGGATATCTCGAACAAGGAGTCATATGGCGATCGACTCTTCTGTGGTTGTGGCTAATTAGCTGGAAGGATGCGTAGAATATTGCTCTCTGCTCATTGTCCAGCATCGACCCTAACCTCGTTGGCTACAAAACTAACCGGTTGTGGAGGCGATCCTCTCTCATCAAGCTCCGACTCCTGCTGCTGGCCCACAAGCCATCTGATCATAGGATTATCCTCATCATTAATGTAAGCATTATTGATCGGATCTGTATACTTTAGCTCTACTTCTTTTTGAATGCACTTCAGTCTCAACCTCAGATTGTAATGAACATATACAAGGTCGTTGAAGTGCTTCTGTGTTAAACAGTTTTTTTGCTTACTGTGGATGAGGGCGGAGGTGGACCAGTTGTGTCCACAGCCACTTGAGGAGACCATTTGATAGAGGATCCGGATAGCTAGTCGCTTAAAATTTTTTGCGGACAAACCAAAACAAAGCCTTCTCGGCCTTCCCAACATCCTTTTATCACCAAACAAAAGAAAGGAGAGGGGGCCCGGTTTAGAATCTGGTCGGACCAGTTGCGCTCACAGCCACTCGAGGGGACCGTTTGGGAAAGATTCGGATAGTTAGCCTCTTAAGATTTTTCACGGACAAGCCAAAATGAAGCCTTCTCGGATCTTCCCAACATCCTTTTATCACCAAACAAAGAAAAGGGGAAGGGGCCCGATTCAAAACGGGGTCGACTCGGTGCAAATCGGACGATTCACACTGATTTCGAACGAAACCGGCTGGTTCCAAACAGTTCCAGAGGGTTCGGTCCGGGCCTTTTCCGGCCGGTTCTGGTCGGGTTGGAATCAGTTCTAGCCAGTTCGGGTCCGGAACCGACTCCAATAGGTGAACCGACTCAGTTTTCCACCAGATCGGCTCGGTACGGGCTGAACCGAACGGTTCAAGCCGGTTCGGCCTTCCTTGGTTTAAAGATTACGATTAGGAGGTAGATTGTAGTCACAGTCACACTGCATTTATCCGAACAATTTGGGATCAGCTTTTTGGATCCTTATTTGTTGATCACTAAACACAATTTGTAGCATATGCAGTTAGAATTACTATAATCATATAGCAAGACTCCTATAGGGCTTGTTTCTATCTCAGAAATAATTGAGTCTGTGCATGGCTATGACAGACTGAAAAATGTGATCCAATTTAAGCTCTTTTAGCATATACAGCGACAGGACAACAGAAATTATAAATGCTTCTGTGATGCTAATGAGTGATAAAGGGTGTGAAGCTAAGAGGCATTTTCTACAATATTGTGTATGCTATTTGCAATACATTCAATATTAAACAAGTTGTTCTCTGTTGCTAACGAGTTCTGGGCTTGGCCAAATGGGCCAGATCCTGTGGCAAAACCTGATTTGGATAATAAATGTCAACATGCTTGTAGCTCTTTTGAAAAACTGAAATCCTGCTTGGGCTCCTTCATTAGATATTTTCATGAAATGAGGTGTCTGTCATAATTCATGATATCCATAAAAGCTCTAACATTTTGTATCATGTAAATTTGGATTCTGCAGTGTCAAATGTATAGTTTAGCCTAGTTGGTTACACGTGATATTTTTTTCTTCCATCTGATTATAAGTTTTTTCCATTGTTCTAATCATTTTATTATGTTTAATTGGTTGTTCATGCACTATTTTTTAAAAAATATTATGTATGCTGCAGGAGAAGGCATATGATGAGAGTCAGAAATACAAAGAAGGGAAGTACATTCTAGAGAAAGCTAGGATGTTGAAGGAGGGCTGGTGATGCATGAATGGACTGGGCTAGGGGAACCAACCTAGAGGTGTATCTGTGTGGTGGTAGAAAATCCTGTCTGGGACTGTCAAAAAATGAGTCCAGTCATAGACATCTTGGAACTGATCACTAGATTAGGATGTCAAACTCAAAACATTCTTGCGAACTTTGAAATAAAAGAAAAACAATTTGTTTGATTAATTGGCCAATTGATACTGTCTTATTCATTTGGTTTATTTACAGCATGTGGTAGAGTTGGTTAGTTAATCCTGGAGTTTTCTGATATCTGGTGTGGATAATTATTTCTGAAGTGTCATATTCATATTGTTTTCTCAGATCCTGTTGTGTGGATGAGAATCATTCTTCGCTCTGCTGGAATGTTTTGAAGTCACTGTTTGATCAATTTTTTCAGGAAGTTCTCTATTGATATGATCATCTGGGTTGGCATTCCTGCGTGTGGTTTCTAGAGAGAACTGAGCCAACATAGTAGCTAAAGTTTATTCCTGATTGTGGTATGTCTTGTCTCTGATATATTCACTTCATCTGTATCGGAGGCATATACATTGCTGGATTGTCGCTCTTCACAGCTCATCCAGAACTCAGATCTGTTTACATAAGAATTGCTCCTTCGTACATCCTTAAAATGATCAATAGTGGTCCTTTAGTAAGATAAAACAGTGCATGCCTCAGAAGATTTTATTTATTAATTTATTGAGAAAAGGAAGGGGACTATCCTCATCCCGCCATCCCAGGTATGGATGGGATTATGATCAAGTACAGGTTCTTTGCAGTTGTAGGGATCTTGATACGGTAGTCATGCTTCTTTCTCTATCTTGGTTCCCTATTTCACCTTTCCTCTTGGACCAGAATTGACATCGATCTTGTATATGGAGCTCTCCCTAGGTCTCTTCTCTATATGTTATAATCTGCAATTCAATGTTCTTCTCAACTGTCATCTGTGTTGTGAATGGAAAAGTACAAGATCTCAAACAATTTGAGCCAACAGTTTTAGCATCTATTATCATTTGATATCATTGATCACCCTTGGCTTTCAAATTGTCCTCTCAGCAGAAAGCCAATTCCTCTGAATATGAAATATGAAGATGATCTGTTATCTCTGACTTCGTGATTACTTCTAAAGAATGAGATCTCCTAAAAGTGAATGACTTCTTTGTGGATTTGGTAAAACAAATTTCCTCCGTTGCTGTACCTTTGGATGATTGTGATGATCAACTGGGGTGGTGAGTCAGCAAAGACAGCAAGGTCGTTAATAAAGACTAGTACTCCCAGCTGTTATAGACACTACATTTCTGTTCATAAGAATTTTCAATGATTTGGAAAACACGATGACCCCTGCAGTTGATTTTTTTTTTTTCCGTTAATGAAAATTTTCAATGATTTGGAAAACAACGATGACCCCTGGAGTTGAAATTTTCTGGTGGAAACTGGGGTAGGCTGCCTTGTAAAACTTTTTTAATCGAGAGACCTTCCATTCAATCAATCCAAGTATTCTGATCTTTGCCATGGTCTTATTGAAGATGTCAATCAGATAATTGCAAACTGCAGATTGGCTAAATAAGTTCGGAAGCTGTTCATATCTTCAATTTTCTTTCATTTAGGCCTACTGCGAATCAAATGTGAGAAAACTTGTGCTATATCGAAGGGTGCCTATGGAAAAAGGAATATGACACAACTTACTCATATTCTCAGGCTTCTCTAGGTGAGTGAGTAAGGCTGAAAATGGGCTCAAGTTGGCTCGAAGCCCATCGGGCCAGGCTAACTTTGGGCCGGACTTCGAGCTAAGTTTGAACGAGTTCAAACTGGGTTTGGGTTTAAATGTAGAGTCCATTTATTTTTCGGGCTGAGCTCGGGTATCTCATTGGTCCGGCCTAGGCCCAACTCAAGCTCGAGCACAAACAAGGCTCGAAACTAAGCCTAAATTCAGGTTCAATCAACTTTTTTTTAATGTTATTATTTAGAGAGAATAATGAGAAAGTAAATAACAAATTAAAATAGGTTTAGCTGAGAATAATGTATCATGTGTCATTTACTTGTGTTATAGAAGACAACCTAATTTTTAACTAGCTCATTTACTTGTGAAGCAATATTATGAAATATTAAACTTCAATCAGACTTGGGCTGGACCTATGGCCTAAATGGATAATTCGGGCTAGCTCAATCAAGTTCGGGACAGACTCGGGCTTACACTTGGGTCGGACTCGGTCTTGGATTATTCAAAAATATTCATACCTAAGCCCGGCCCGATCCCAGCCCTATGGGTAAGTCATTTTTCCATTAATCAAAAAAATAACCTTTTTGTTTCATTTCTAAAATACCACTAACCTTATAATAATAATATAATAGTGTATAATATATTATTATAATATAATATAATATATGATAATAATATAATATATTATAATATAATAATATACTATATTATATTGTTATAAAAATATTATTATATAATATATTATTATATTATATTATATTATATTATATATATGATATAATATAATATATTATAATATAATATAGTATTTATAAAATAAAGGGTATTATGGAAAATATGGATAGATCTTATAAACTTTACCTAAAAAAATAATAAGGTAAAAGAGTATGGATAACATATCACAAAGCTATTTTTTTTTTAGCTTTAGCGGGCGCCTAACAGTACATGAGTACGAACGCACCCAATAAAATCAGAAAACAAAACATCGCAAAGAGCCCTAGGCAGCTCTCCCTCCTGCATCCATAGAGTATCGCCTGAGTGACTAGCCATGTAAGAGGCCACCCAATCGGCGACCTCATTAGCCTCCCTATAGACATGCTTAGCCAAGAAGGCCTCATTGTCACTACCCATTGTCCAAATATCACGGAGAAGGGGATGGTCCCACCCCACCACCTGCGGACCCTCGTGAATCCACCCTATAATAGTAGCCGAGTCACCCTCCATAATAATGGAGCCAGCCTGCAACACTTGCCATGGCGTCTAGGAGAGTTTTCTCCTCCTGTGGGAAGCGTCCCCTCATCGCGAGTGGTTCGGAATGGAAGACTAAAAATGAGCCGACTCAGAAAGAGCCGAGTGTTCATCCTCCTCTTAGGCCCACCATTTCAATCTCTTGCGCGGAAAGAATGGTAACCACCAATAAGAAAGTAGATTTCCATTTCCTAGCGCGAGAAGGGTTTACCCTAGGTGAAAAGATAAAAGCCCTAGGGTGGGAGTACTTATGTTCTTTGGATTTACCTACTTACCCAAGTTTAATGAGAGAATTTTTCAGCTCGGTAGGTAGAGGATCAAGCAGTTTGGTTGGCACGGTTAGGGACTTTAGAATAACCCTAACAGAGGAGTATTTGGCCAACCTACTAAGTCTCCCTAGGGAAGGACAAGCCCCCACTGCCCATTCCGATAGAGAGGGAGCTCTTAGACTCATTTTGGGTAGGGACACCGTAAACCCCTTAGAAGAAGTCTATACAAACCAATTGTCAGTAGAGATGAGACTTCTTCTTAGCATAGTTGGTAGGGTCCTCTTTCCTAAGAGTGGCCATTTTGATTCAAACATTATTCCTTTCAAATTGATTAAGTTCTTTTTGCATAGTAATTAACCAGTTATGATCTTGTTCTGCTTCTTCTATTATTTTGGATTCAATTTGGGAAACAAAGGATAGATAATTGCACTCATTTCTAATGTATAGTCTAGTTCTTACTCCATGTAAAGGATCACCAATAATTAAATCTCTAGGGTGACTGAAAACATACCTCCATTCTCTAGATAAGTCAAGTTTACCTTGAGATTTCTGTTGTAGCTGATCCTCTTCTTGTTGATCATCATTATCTTTTTCATCATGGTCCTTTGCATCTTGTGTGGATGTGTCCTTCATAGTAAGATCCTTTATTTCTTTGATCAAAGAACCTACAATATCATCAAAGTCCTTTTCTTTTATTGAAGGAAGATCATTAGTTTCATTAAATACGACATAAATGGATTCTTCTACAACAAGATGCTTTTATCAGATTTGGCATCAAATTTGCGTAAATTATCTTTTTCATTGTTAAGTACAAAATATTTACACCAAAAAATATAAAAATATTTAATTTTAGATTTTCTATTTTTTCAAAGTTATGAAGTGTTTTCTTTAACAAAGGTCTTATAGATACCCTGTTTAAAATATGACACGCTGTGTTAATTGCCTTGGCCCAAAAATATTTTGGTAGATAGTTTTCGCACAACATAGTCCTAACCATTTCTTCTAGAGTTTTATTTTGTCTTTCAACCACCTTATTTTGCTATGGTGTTCTTTATGTAGAAAAATTGTGTTCAATTCCATTTTTACTAAAAAACTTTTCAAATTCATAATTTTCAAATTTGATACCATGATCACTTCTTATTTTAAGAACATGTAAACCTTTTTCATTGAAAATTCTTTTGAATAATTTTAAAAATATAGAAAATACTTTATTTTTATACACAAAAAATAGTACCTATGTAAACCTTGAAAAATCATCAAGAATAATAAAGCCAAAATGCTTGCCACCAAGACTTGAAGTTCTTGTTAGCCAAAATAAATCAATAAACAATAATTCTAATAGTCTAAAGGTTGAAACCATATTTTTAGATTTAAAATATACTCTAGTCTATTTTTCTAATTGGCATGCATCACAAATTTTAATTTTTTTAAAATTTAACATTGGTAATTCTATAACTAAATCTTTTGTAGCTAGTTTAGATAAAAGGTTCATATTTGCATGATCTAGTTTGCGATGCTATAACCAACTAGTCTCACTGATCTTAGCATTCTTGGCTACCAAGCATTGTATTTTTTTTGTGGATAATTAGTTAAGATTGACCAAGTATACATTACCATGCTTATGCCCTATAAACATAATGCCATTACTATTAGGGCTAGAAACAAAGCATATAGAATATTCAATAACTACTTTAAAGCCTTTGTCACATAATTGACTAATACTTCAAAGATTGTGTTTTAAACCACTTGTTAACAAGACATGTTCAATAAACGAAGAGGGAGAGATACAGATTTTACCGACCCAATATCTTTCCTTTGTCGTTGTTGCCAAAGGTGACCACTCGTCCTTCTTTTCTTTCAAGAGAGATGAGTTAAGATTCATCTCCTGTCATATGTCTAGAATACCTGCTGTCCCAATACCATATTTTGTTTGCTCTATGAGCTGCTAGACACACCATGAGGCATAAGTTTGTAGTTTCTTGATCCTCTTCTTTTGAATTGGATCGTCACTATCGCTCCATGCAGCGATCATTGCCTTCTTTGGCTTTTTTAGACCTTTCTTTAGAAGTGGGCAATCCGCTCTAAAATGTCCTGATTTCTTACATTTATGGCATATTAGCGACTACTCTTTGCTTTTCTCTTTACTCGGCTCGCCCTTAGCCAAAGGTCTTCTTTTTTACCTTTTTCTTCTTATAAACCTTTTGAACCTTCTTGTTATTAAAGCCATTTCCTTATCCCATTCTGTGTTGTCAAATTCTTCACTCTTTTCTTCTTAAGCATCTAACTTGAGAGTGATGGTTCTTCTTCTCTTTGATTCATCTTCTTCTAGGTTTTGCTTCATGAATAGTTTGTGTGTCATCAGTGAACCCTGCAATTCTTCTAGAGGAAGGGCATTGAAGTCCTATTCTCCTTAGATGGTAGTGACTTTGGCTCCCCACATACTTGAGAAACTTTCTTACCAAATCACTGTTAGTATATAATTTTCCAAGACATTTAAGACCATTAATAATATTAGTGAAATGAGTAAACATATCAGATATTAACTCACTAGACTCCATTCTAAATAGTTCTTAATTATGAACAAGCATATTAATTTTAGATTCTTTAACCTGATTAGTGCCTTTCTTTTGTTAAAACGAATGATTCATACAGTTCGAGTACGGGTACATCCGATAAAATAAAAAAACAACAAGTCTCGAAGCGCTCTAGGCAGCTCCTTCTTCTCAATCCACAAGGTACCCCCGAAGTGACTGGCCACATAAGAAGCCATCCAGTCCATGGCTCCATTAGCCTCTCTGAACACATACTAGCCTGAAAGGCCACACTGTCACTCATTATAGCTCAAATATTCCAAAGAAAGGAGTGTACCCCTCCGCCGCCACTAGAGCCACCCTGGATCTAGCTAATCATGGTGGCTGAGTCACCCTCCAATATGACCGAGCTGGCCTATAGCACACGCCAAGCATGGCTCAAGCAGGCCCATGCTGCCCGCAGCTCTGCTCCAAGAACTGAGATATTGAAAATCTGACATCCACCAGCAGCCACTACCTTAGAGTTCTGGCCCCTAATGATGTCTTCTTCTGCCATCATCCAGCACATATCCATCGAAGTTGACCTTAAGGAAGCTCGAAGATGGAGGCTCCTGGGTGAAAAACACCATACAAGGTGCTACCCAAGCAAAGGGGGGCCTAAGTGTCCTAAGCTATCAAGGATTCATGTGCCAAACCTACATGAGTGATCTCCGATGCCTGTACCCAAGCACGCTCCACGATGAACCTCGGGGATGGTCTACTCTTGCCAAACATCCGAGCATTCCTTAGGCATGGAAGCTGTGCAGGTCACCCCAACGGCCATTCGGCATGTTCGAGGGGGCGTCGGACCACCGATGAACTACCTGCAAGAAAGGCCCCATCTAGCTCCAAGTGTCCTGCGTGATCTCGACAAGCCTCCAGACCCCATAGCCCGCACATACTGAAATAGAACATGATCCACCATCTCACCCACACGGCAATCTGGACATTGGGGTTGGATGCCCAGTCATCTTCTACTCAGTACGAATCTCGTCGGCAAATGCTCCCAAGCCACATTCCATAGAAATAATGCTATCCACGGGTGGAGTCAAAAACTCCAAAACAAAACACAATCTAGCCCAAGCTAGTGCTCCCGCTGGAGGGAGCGGAAGACATCTCCCATCTTGACACTGGCTCTGCAGGACATGCTCCAAACCCTCACATTTGGGCCAGCACACTCCGAAATTGAAAACGATCGAACACGCTTTGCAAGGTGCTCTCCAAATAACTGACCAATCCTGCCAACATCCCACTCCTCCCCCTCCAAACCAAGAAGATCGAAAATCCGAAGTCCGTTCGCAGCCTTAATATTGACCATGGTCAGGCAAAGTCTCAAAGAAAGAGAGTCCACCCTCGAGTCCTCCACCACATCCATGCTCTGCCTATCGCCGATCAGCCACTTGGTATTCGCTAAGGCAATGGGCATATACCTGCGACAAGTAGGAGCATCTCCATTTACTCGGGGCTGCCCCATCAATACGCACCCGGCCATATCTAGCTACCATGACCTAACTCCAAAAACCCTGTGGCTCAAGGATAAACCTCACTGCAAGACGAGCAATAAATACCTCTCTCCTCTCCAGAAGGGATTGCACCCCTAATCCTCTCTCGCGAACCAACATGCAGACTCATTTTCAGACCACCAAGTGCACCCTATGGCCACCTCGGTGTGAACCCCAACGAAAGTTCCAAAAAAATCGCTCGATCCCCATCAGCACTGCCTTCAGACCAATAGTATTAGACATGAGGTAGACTAGCATGGAGCTCAAAACCAACCTAACTAGCGTCAGCCTGCCCATCATAGATAGAGATGATGCCCTCTAGCCTATTCTGGATCCATTGCACCAACCAAGAGTACTCTGACACCTGTAGCCTCCTCCCCGTGATTGGTACCCCTAGAAAGCTCCACAACCCCTTCTGCTCCACATCTCAAGGATCTCCCTGATCTCCTACCTCACCCGTAACTCCATCCTCGGACTGAAGCAAATACTAGATTTCTGAAGGTTTACTCCCTGCCCTGAAGCCTCGCAATGATCTGCCAGCACATCCTTAAGGACCTACGCATCCCTCGCCCTAGCTAGAAGGAGACAATCATCTGCAAAGAAGGGTGAGAGATCAATCGGGCACCGAGTGCTAATACATATGCCTCTAGCTTCTAATTCCGACAAGTTACCCACAAAGCACGAAAAAGCACATCAAAACAAATGATGAATAAGTACGGAGACAAGGAACAACCCTAGCAAAGTCCCATGGTGGACCGAAAGAAGGTTAACATTGAACCATTGATCAAGATGGAGAAGCTCGAACCCTACACACAGCCCAAAACCCAATCTATCTAGGTCTCATGAAAACCAAAGCTCTCCAATGCTCACTTGAAAAAACTCCACCGGATCATGTCATAAGCCCTTTCCATATCCAGCTTAACTGCCATCAAACTCCGCCTCTTCGGGGCCTGCTGTAGGTCCCACATCATCTCCTAAACTAGCAAGACATTATCAAATATATTTTTGCCCCTCACGAAAGCTCCCTGCTTCTGGCAGATAATACCCAACAACAGAGGCTTCATCCTGCCCACTATAATCTTTGCCACGACGTTGTATAGAGTAATACACAGGTTGATGGGCCTAAAGTGGCTAGGCTCCACCGCATCCTGAAGCTTCGATATCAGAGTGATATAGGTGGCCTTCCAGTCATCTATCATCACTGCCCTACTGAAAAACAGTTGGACTGCCTCCACCATTGCCCTTCGGATAATGCACCAGTACCTCCAAAAGAAAAAAGGAGAGAACCCATTCAACCCGAGGCCTTGTCCTCCGCTAGGGCCCAAACAGCCTCCCACACCACCGTCTCCGACACGGGCGAATCAAAGCTGCACTCTCCGCCGCTCCATCTCCGACTTTCGGCCTCAAAAACTAGCTAGCCACCTCGGATCTGCTGTCTTCCGTCCATCTGGACCTGAAGAAGTTGACTAGGGTCTGTCTGATTGCACTCTCCTCCTCCACCCGCTGCCTCGCCTCAACTCTTAAGGAGCGGACCATATTCCTCTGCGTTTTGATAAGGGTCATACGGTGGAAGAATCTTGTATTCTTGTCCCCAACCCTTACCCACTAAATTCTAGATTTTTGTCTCCAGAAGTGATGACCCAAAGATTGATTCATAGATTGATTTTGATGATTACAAAACCTTGAAGTATAGATACTAATGTTTATGTTGCAAGGAGAAAGATATTTATTTTGCAAGGAACATAGCAAGTTGGGAGAACACAAGAAGGCCTCCAAAGCTCTCAAGTTGGAAGAAAGCTACAATTTATTGGCCCAAGCTTAAAGTTCAAAGAATTCAAATTGGAGGAGTAAAATCAAAGGAAAAAATTCAAAAGAATAGTCTTCGAGTCGACTCCTGAGGAATTCGAGTCGACTCCAATGTTTACCGAGTCGACTCCGGGGAAGTATGAGTCGACTCCTAGGAGTCACAGGCAGAAAAGTCAGAGAGCAGTTTTCGGGTCTGAGATTCGAGTCGACTCCAGTGGAATGCGAGTCGACTCCGATGGTTGGTAGGTCGACTCCAAAGAAAGCAAGAGTCGACTCTCAGCGGAACACAAGGAAAAAGTCAGAGAGCATTTTTGGGACTCTGAGATTCGAGTCGACTCCCGCATTGCACGAGTCGACTCCGAGACTCCGCGACTATCAACAGACAGAAAACCAAGTTACTGCCTCTGAGATTCGAGTCGACTCCCAGACAGCTCGAGTCGACTCCAAGGCAGCGCTACACCAAGATGGCAGAAGGCTGTGTTTCGCAAACTGAGAGCCGAGTCGACTCCAAGGAAGTTCGAGTCGACTCCAAGACTGGACGAGCCAAAAGACAGAGGATCGGGAGTTCGGGCTCTGAGATTCGAGTCGACTCCCAGGACAGTCGAGTCGACTCGAGAGGACAAAATTCAAAATTGGATCCACGGACTTCAGTGGATGAGCCGACTCCGAAATTGCCAGGTCAGCTCCAGAAGTTGGCGAGTCGACTCCAGGTTAAGCCGAATCGACTCCCAGTCAAGGCATGCACTTTAATTCAAATTTGGAACAGTGGCCGAGTCGTCTCCAGTAAAGCACGAGCCGACTCCTGCAACAGGCGAGTCGACTCCTGATCGCGCGAGTCGACTCCGATCCCAACGGTAATATTGTCAGGAAGTGCAGACTGTGTCCAACGGCTCTATTTTTGTCTCTAACGGCTATATTCTTGTTTCCACGCCATCTAAAGCTATAAAAACAAGAAGAGAGCTAGGGGAGAAATCATGGAAGTGGGAGAAAACATTTAGGGAAGAGATTCCAAGAGAAATCTCCCATAAGCACAATAAGGGCCATTCAAAGTGAAATAGAGAGAAGAAGAGCTTCCAAGTGTATCCCAAAGCTTCCTCTCCATCCGTGTGCTGCCGCGGTGATCCTCTACTTCGTGCCAAATCAGAAGAGGGTCAAGTAAAGAAGAAGTCGAGCTCCTCCAGCATTCAAGTCGACTACACATTCGAGAGGAGACCGGAGTTCAAGAAGCCATTCCTCTACTTCAGCTTAAAAGCGTTTGAGGGCTTCTAAACTCCTCTTTTGATTATATTGTTTTACATCTGCTTTTGAGAAGCTTATTTTCCTTTCTTTCTATAACTTGTATTTACTTGGTTCAATCGGGGGATTGAATCAAGGGGACTAAGGTTGGTTGGTGAGCCAAGTTAAAAACCAACGCGTGTAAGGGTTTGATTGTGAGCCCGGGAAAACAATCGGGGTTGGTTCTAGTCGGTGAGCCTGGGAAAACCGACCGAGTTCGTTGTGCGCTCGTAAAACAACAAGTTGGGTTGTGAGCTTGTAAAACAACCAGCTGTAATCTGTAGGATTATAGTGGTTTTTGTCATTGTCTAACTTGCTTACTTAGATATATTGCTTGCTTAACTCGTATCTACGCATCCCTTAGTTGCAAGCATACTCAATTTACTTAATCAAGTCCCATTTAATAAATCATACTGTTGCTAAGTTTAAATTTCACTGTGCATCTATACAACTTAGCATAGTTAATCAAAAAGTCTTAGAAGTAGTTTAAAAGTTTTAAAAGACCCAATTCACCCCCCCTCTTGGGTTATATCTACTGGGCAACAAGTGGTATCAGAGCAGGTGCTCTAAGTTTAATTATTGATCTCACGATCAAGAGCCAAAGATCATGACAAGTCAAATAGATAGTTTTCTAGGAGAAGGACAATCAATTGATACACCTCCACTATTTAATGGCATAAACTATACACATTGGAAAATACGCATGCGCATTTTTATTCAATCACAAAACTATTATTTATGGAAAATCATAACAAATGACCTTCACACACTCTCACAAACTATTAATGAAAAGGACTTAGCACAATTGAACGCTAATGCTATGAACATGTTATATTGTGCTATTCAAGAAACGAAGTTTAATGAAATTTCTGCATGCTTATCTGCTAAGGAGATCTGGGATACTTTAGAAAATATTTATGATAAATCTCAGACTAGCTCACATGTGCTTCAAATATATACTAACAATGAGACTGCAGAAAAGGGTGTTGAATCTCCCTCAGTCGAGTCGACTCCAAGTATCTCAGAGTCGACTCTCAAGTTCACCGAGTCGACTCCAATAAGGTCCGAGTCGACTCCGAGGCAAATCAGCTTCCTAAAGACAAAGAAGAAAAGGAAGCAAGAAGAAAGGAAGAAAGAGATAAAAAGAAAGAAAGCCTTGACCAAGAAAGAGTCAAGCCAGAAAATAAAAGTTAGGAGCGACAATGATGATATTAGCTCCAAGAAACTACAAGAGGTAACTGACTTGTGCTTTATGGCGCAAGAAGACAAGGTAAAAACTGAATCTACTCTTACATCAAATAATTTTCAAGAAGAATTTTCTTATGATGAATTATTAAATGCTTTTCATGATTTGTATGGTGAATGTAGAAAATTAGCTGTAAAGAATAAAAATCTTAAGAAACTAAATCTGAAAATTTCAAAAGAAAGAAATTCTAATGATGAAATACAAGAGAAACTAAATTCTGAAAATGAATGCTTAAGGTCATTTTCAGAAGAATTGATTCAGAAAAATCATAGCTTAATTAAAGAAAATCAAAACTTAAGCGAAGAAATTAATCAATTAAAATCTTGCATTAACAAATTCACCGTAAGCTCAGAAAGATTAAAAATAATGTTTGAAAGCCAACATGCTGATTTTGATAAATCAAAATTTAGCTTGACTCCTTCACTTAGCCATAAATCTCTAGAGAAAAAGGTTATCAATTTACCAAGCAAACCATTAAATAAGATAACTTATTTCAAAAATGAAAAGGATGGGAATAACAACTTTACCTATCGTTCTAGTATAATTAAATCAAATGGTAAAGTTATTACTATTAAACAGATATGGGTTCCAAAAGGAACCATATGTCCTAACTCTCAAGGACTCAAGCAAGCTTGGGTACCCAAAATGAGAAAATGAGGATGTACACATAGGTGTACCAAGGTACCCATGGAACATAAAGAAACTTAAAAAGTTATTAACAAAAAAAATAATAATAAAATCAGTAATTCTTGCATCTCATCATTATTTGTGCTTTAGTATTTGATATGATTTGCTAGTAGTGATCAATTTTGTGATATAGAAAATACTTTTGGAAATATAATCAAATCATTTCATTTTACTCACTAGTGGATAAGGTGCTAAATGATTAATCAACTTATTAAGAATAACTCTATGAATTCTCTATATGCTTGATTGAGAGTTTTTATCTATGGCATTATTGTTTATTGATCATAGATATGATAATGTGTACTTGGTATGCTTTTGAATATATGCACTATGAATACCAAGATTAAAGAAACCATATTTGGCATATGAAATCAGCTCATGCTAGTATGTACTTAATCTCAAAAGACCTTGCCATAGGCTTACTTAGATTATCCTCTTAAAGGTCAAAGTTTTACTATGCATGCTAACTAAGGAAACAAACAAAAATAATTTCTAAATCTAGAGATGTTGTTTCCAACACTAATTTTTTCAAAAGCTTACATTAGCCTTGTTCTTGGCACTCAAATTAAAATATTTTCTGCATTGGCACAAACTCACAAGAAGCGATCAAATGATAAAGGTTTGCAAACTATGAAATCATGGCATAGTGATTGAAAACCAATTTTGTGTTAAGTTGTGCACAGAAAAATAATATTTTCAGCACTAAGGACACCTTAAGTAAAATAGGATTAATAGAATTCTTGAAGAAATGAAAAAGACAATTGTGTATGATAGTCATCTACTTAAATGATTTTTTTAAAAAAAAAGCTATCATCACTGCTTGTCATACATATGATTTCTATTAGATCTATTTTTGATGAAAACTCCTTTTGATCTTCTGAAAAATGGAAAAGGAACCATTGCATATCTTTCATATTTTTCAGTCGTACATGTTATGCTTGATATGTTCTTATGAAAAATAATGCCAAATCTGATAGAGATATGTCTATCCTTGGATATCATTCATCAAGCAATGCATATAGAATATTCAATGAAAAGATTTTAGTTGCAAAAATATCAAGTCATCTTATTCTCTATGAAACTAAGGATTTATTGTCAAGCTACTAAGATCAAATTATATATGGTTAATCTTTTACCTATAACAAACTGAAAACTTGTTAATAATTATAACAAAATTGAGTTTTTCAGAAATGCACTTAATGAAGGAAAATTGATAACTACTAAAAGACTAAATCAAGAAAAGATGTAATAGATCTTGATTCTTGCATGATTAAAAGTAAAGATCACCACTATCATTTGCTTGCCTCATGAGCTTTATATTCTGTCAAATGAATGTGTAGAATTCACTCCTATGTGGTTATTTCATTAAAAAGGAGATCTAAAGAAAATAACCACCATATTTAAAGATTACACATTACATATATGATAAAGCAATATGTGATTTGGAACAAGCATCAAAAGCATGATAGCTTAAGTAACCTTTTTGATAGAAAGTAATCGTGATAAATCTATGCATCAAAAAGAAGAACTTGTGATGTCTTATTTGCTCAAAGTATACATAATTTTTGGTTCTACTAATGAAAAGTTATATGAAGATTTTACTTAGCTCATGTTAAGTGAGTTTGAAATATATATGATGAATGAATTAACATCTTCTCTCAAACTCCAAATTAAGACAAACAAGAAAGGGGATCTTCATTGACCAACATTAGTCCACAAGAAAACTCTGATAGAAGATTGGCATGAAGAAGGTATGTCTATGACCCCATCTTGTAGAATTTGTAAAGGATGAGCAAAGTAGATCTATTGTTTAAAGCTGTATTGAAGCATGATAGAATAATTATTTTATCATACAGCTAGTAGACCAGATTGTATGCTCATTATGTGACCTTGTGCAAGACTTCAATCTAACTTTAATTAATCATATTTTATTGATAACAAATACGTCATAATCTGAATTTTGATAGAAACAAACGTTTAAGATAAGTTGATTAAAACTTAGTTAACACATCTTATTGATAATTATCTTAAGCAAATAGAATCTAAACTAAATTGATTTGACCTTGATAAATCTGTCTATTGCCTCACATGCTTGTCCTTGAACTATCTTGGTTAATGAATTTATCTCTTTAGTTCAAGTGATATGTGCTTGCTTATATTTAGGCAATCTCTTGTGTAAAGTGACTCAACATGCAACTATTGTCATATCTCATATTGAGTCATCTAATTAAAAAAAAATATATATATATGTTGGATGAATGCTTTGTATCTTAAAGAAACTAATGACCTTCCTTCAAGAAAGAAAAATGAGAAATTTCAACTTGAAGGATATCTTCATGTAAGATACACTAAACATTCACATGCAAACAAGAGAGAGGACCTTCTTCAGCCAAAGGTTCATACATAAGAAATCTAGTAGGTATTTAACTGAAGAATGCAGAATGAATTGGTAATTCTAGATACTTCTTGAGCAAAGTCAACAACTTAAACCTTATTATGGCATGATTAAGGTCTTTAATTATTAATTTTTGATATCATGGCTCTATATATATTGATTGACTTATGCTCTTAGAAATTGTTTCATGGTTTGCCCAAACTAAATGATTTCTTTGCCTATATCATAACCATGAAATACACAAGTATATGCTTAAAATTTTGATGTAAAATAACTTGTGAGAAGTTATGAACCCATGAGCATAATGAAAATGTTGTTTGCATGATACACATATATATGATACACAAGATTAATTCTTTATTCTGCTCTTTCATGTAAATTACTTGAGAATAACAAAAAGAGAGAGAGATAAAGAAAAGAAAATGGATATTGTTCAAGAGATGAAAAATCTGAGCAAAGGCAAGTACTTCAATCTTAAGGAAAAGCAAAACAAGCATAATATATTCGGCACATTTGGAAGGGATAAAATCTATAATTAATTACACTCAAACAGGGAGAGTTTGAAGTAAACATTTTAACCTTTTTATATTGCTCATCATAGGGATGGTGCCAATGGGGAGGCTAGTGGTAGTACCCGGCACTATTTGACCCAACTATTCGGTGTAGGGCATATTAGGGACGGCACAAGAGGGAGGCTAGTGGTAGTACCTCGTGCCCCTTCCAACTCCACCGGATAGGGAGCAAATACAGTATAGAGTATAAGAAAGTAAAAATGAAAGACAAAGTAAATGAAAATATATAAGAAGAATCAATTCAATTTCTTTGTCACTTGGAAACACACCTTAAGGATGAAATCAATGCAAGATTATATTTAAATAGGGGGAGTTTATTTGAAAAGAATTGATTTTGATCCTTGACATGCTTGTTCTTAATGCATGACTTAACACATAATATATGTTGCATGTGGAATGATGTTTTGAATTATGGGTTCTCAATATTTTGTAATGCTCCATGCTTAGATAATTTAATTGAATGTTTGAAATACTGCATAAATTTTTGGGTATTATTGAAAAGAAATTTCAGATTTGTCGTTCACAATCATCTTTAAAATCTGAAAGTTAATTAAATTTGTAAAAATGAGAAGAGAAAGATATCTCTATTTAGGCAGAATGAATTAATCTTGATCTATCTTTCTACTTGCCTAACTTTGATACATAATGTCCTAATACTTATTAAAATATCCTCCATTGTGTATCGAAACTCAATATTAAATATAAAGATTCTGAAAGTGCTCTAATGTTATTGAAATATGTGTTTTCAATCTTAGTGATTTAAGATGAGCTTCAATGTGAAAGATACATATCTCAAATCATGATTTAAAAGCCTCTATTGAAAATCTTTATAAAATTCAGAATCTGATTTTTAAACTCAATATGATTCCTATATAAAAACTACAGTTTAAGAAAAATAGAATAATTCTGATGCCTTGATTGTTTGACCCGATACGCATCTGAAACATATCATTTCTTATCCTTACAGTGTACCAATATTGGTCCAAATGATGTGTCTTTCGATGATCTTGATTGCAAACAAAAATTTCTAAATATATAATTTTATTTTGATATTAAAAAGGGATTTATTGTGTTTCATGTATACATTGCTGAAAAACTGTGATTAAGTAATTGAGTTCTATAAATCTATATACCTCAATGATCATCTATATGTTTTTCTCTCCTACATTCTTCAAGACTTCCATCAGAATATATATAGAGTGAATGATCTTAAAGCTAGAAATATTTCAGCTCACTCAAATGATTCTAAGAGAAAGAAAATGTAAATGCTTTTGAAAGAAACTGAGCTTAAAATGAATCATTTTCTGTTTAATATTTCTATACATTTTCTCTAAGATTAAGAGAAAGCATAACTTGTTCTTGAAGGATTAGAAAGAGTAATTGCCACAAATTTTGAATAATACTAGATTACTCTACATTCTCGATATCATAGAATTTCAGTCTTATTCACGTTTATCATTAAAATCTGAAATTCAACAATAGAAAAGAATGATTAAAGAAGAATGCATCTTTTGAGGGGGAGCTTCAGATATTCAGTATCTTTTTTATGGATTGTTTTTAATGAACCTCCTTATATTGCACGACTTGCTTTAATTATATAATGAGTTTATACCTTGAGATGAGTTCTATAAAGGCTGTCTTATCTCAAACCTTGAGTCTTATGAAAATGAGCTGAAACTTATAGAAAATATATTTTTGAGATTGACAATTTTATTGAACATTATCTTCAAATTCTAAACTCTTAAATGGAATGATCAATAGAGGGGGAGAAAGAAAATTTCAGAAGGAGAGTTCTCACGGAACTTAATCGCGTATATCTATAACTAAAGGAGAGAGGAAGAATACAAAATGAAAAATGATCCTAATACTCTCCAATATGTATCATCTGAAATTTAATCTGAAAATCTTTATGATACACCTTGAGGCGTGTTATTTGGTTAGTATATCTTATGCATAAATCATGAACCAAATTGCAAGTTGAGCTTAAAGAGCCTCTAACTTAATGAAAAAGTGGGAGAATAACGTGTAAAATTTTCTTGAGCATCTTTTAGAAAACCTATTTTGATATTCACTAATGAGTCCTAATTGACTTGATCTTTAGAACTTAAATTGTGTGCCAATTCATATTTTTATGTATCAAATTGTGCTTACTTTCTAAAGAAATAAAAGAAAGTCTTTAAAAGAGCTCTAAGATGTATCAAAAATTGCATGATTTCATATTTTGGTATTTGTGCTCCAATGCTCTTATTATCATAGAAGAACTTTGAAGTCATAGAAGAATTAATGATCCAACATGATGATATGTCTTTCACATATATAAGTTTTGATCTTTTACTCTGAAACTTAATTAAATTGCTCTCAAAATACTTAATAGATTGGGCAAAAGGTCTTAAATGAACAAGCTTTCATACTTATTGAAGAGGTTAGATTTCCACTCATGTCTTGAATTAACCTAAGGAAGATTCCACCTACACTTGATTAGAAAACTATCTGTGGTATCAAATTAGAAAACCTCTTGAATTCACACTCGATGTGTTCTGCTCTGATCTTTGTGCTTAATGTTTCACTATCTTTTTGATGTTGTCAAAAAGGGGGAGAAATATCTAAGTATATGCTATATATACTCATAATGCTTTATTACTTTGAATTGAATACAAATCAGCTTAAAATTTAAATATGTTAATTGTGTTAAGCTGATTAAATCTAAAGCATTATCATGAAGTATGTTTTTACATATATATGTTTTCTACTTCATGCAACTTAGCTATGTATTACTTCTAGAAATCAATATCTTTTATATTGCATATACTCCAAGTTTTGTCATCATCAAAAAGGGGGAGATTGATGACCCAAAGATTGATTCATAGATTGATTTTGATGATCACAAAACCTTGAAGTATAGATACTAATGTTTATGTTGCAAGGAGAAAGATATTTATTTTGCAAGGAACATAGCAAGTTGGGAGAACACAAGAAGGCCTCCAAAGCTCTCAAGTTGGAAGAAAGCTACAATTTATTGGCCCAAGCTTAAAGTTCAAAGGATTCAAATTGGAGGAGTAAAATCAAAGGAAAAAATTCAAAAGAATAGTCTTCGAGTCGACTCCTGAGGAATTCGAGTCGACTCCAATGTTTACCGAGTCGACTCCGGGAAAGTATGAGTTGACTCCTAGGAGTCACAGGCAGAAAAGTCAGAGAGCAGTTTTCGGGTCTGAGATTCGAGTCGACTCCAGTGGAACGTGAGTCGACTCCGATGGTTGGTAGGTCGACTCCAAAGAAAGCAAGAGTCGACTCTCAGCGGAACACAAGGAAAAAGTCAGAGAGCATTTTTGGGACTCTGAGATTCGAGTCGACTCCCGCATTGCACGAGTCGACTCCGAGACTCCGCGACCATCAACAGACAGAAAACCAAGTTACTGCCTCTGAGATTCGAGTCGACTCCCAGACAGCTCGAGTCGACTCCAAGGCAGTGCTACACCAAGATGGCAGAAGGCTGTGTTTCGCAAACTGAGAGCCGAGTCGACTCCAAGGAAGTTCGAGTCGACTCCAAGACTGGACGAGCCAAAAGACAGAGGATCGGGAGTTCGGGCTCTGAGATTCGAGTCGACTCCCAGGACAGTCGAGTCGACTCGAGAGGACAAAATTCAAAATTGGATCCACGGACTTCAGTGGATGAGCCGACTCCGAAATTGCCAGGTCAGCTTCAGAAGTTGGCGAGTCGACTCCAGGTTAAGCCGAATCGACTCCCAGTCAAGGCATGCACTTTAATTCAAATTTGGAACAGTGGCCAAGTCGTCTCCAGTAAAGCACGAGCCGACTCCTGCAACAGGCGAGTCGACTCCTGATCGCGCGAGTCGACTCCGATCCCAACGGTAATATTGTCAGGAGGTGCAGACTGTGTCCAACGGCTCTATTTTTGTCTCTAACGGCTATATTCTTGTTTCCACGCCATCTAAAGCTATAAAAACAAGAAGAGAGCTAGGGGAGAAATCATGGAAGTGGGAGAAAACATTTAGGGAAGAGATTCCAAGAGAAATCTCCCATAAGCACAATAAGGGCCATTCAAAGTGAAATAGAGAGAAGAAGAGCTTCCAAGTGTATCCCAAAGCTTCCTCTCCATCCGTGTGCTGCCGCGGTGATCCTCTACTTCGTGCCAAATCAGAAGAGGGTCAAGTAAAGAAGAAGTCGAGCTCCTCCAGCATTCAAGTCGACTACACATTCGAGAGGAGACCGGAGTTCAAGAAGCCATTCCTCTACTTCAACTTAAAAGCGTTTGAGGGCTTCTAAACTCCTCTTTTGATTATATTGTTTTCCATCTGCTTTTGAGAAGCTTATTTTCCTTTCTTTCTATAACTTGTATTTACTTGGTTCAATCGGGGGATTGAATCAAGGGGACTAAGGTTGGTTGGTGAGCCAAGTTAAAAACCAACGCGTGTAAGGATTTGATTGTGAGCCCGGGAAAACAATCGGGGTTGGTTCTAGTCGGTGAGCCTGGAAAAACCGACCGAGTTCGTTGTGCGCTCGTAAAACAACAAGTTGGGTTGTGAGCTTGTAAAACAACCGGCTGTAATCTGTAGGATTATAGTGGTTTTTGTCATTGTCTAACTTGCTTACTTAGATATATTGCTTGCTTAACTCGTATCTACGCATCCCTTAGTTGCAAGCATACTCAATTTACTTAATCAAGTCCCATTTAATAAATCATACTGTTGCTAAGTTTAAATTCCACTGCGCATCTATACAACTTAGCATAGTTAATCAAAAAGTCTTAGAAGTAGTTTAAAAGTTTTAAAAGACCCAATTCACCCCCCCTCTTGGGTTATATCTACTGGGCAACAAGAAGACCTCCTGCTGCCGTAACAGAAAGTGGTGCGTAGCAAGTTGCTACTGTAGAACCACCATGTCAGCCTCCGAGAGCTCCCCACCCATGTCCTCTCTCATCTAAAGATCAACAATCGAAGCCTCCACCTTCTCCAATCCTCTGAACATGTTATCCACTACCTCCCGGTTTCACCAATGGATTTGCCACTTGGTGAGCTTCGGCCTGTGCAAAATCCTGTACATAGCATCACCATGCACCGGCACCCCCTAGGCCTCCCGAACAATGTCCCAAGATTGGAGATATGACAGCCACACCTTCTCAAAGTGGAATGGGCTGTGGTGACTAGAGCAAGAGCTGTAGAAATCAAAAGTGGACAGTGATCTGAAGCAATCCGAGGCAAATGACCAACCTAGTAGAAAAGTGGAGAACCCAGCATGAAGAAGTGACAGCCCTATCAATCCGCTCCCACACCCTGGCCCGGCCAGATTGGTTGTTGCACCAAGTGAATCTCGGCTCAGAGAATCCGAAGTCCGCCAATCGATTCCTCGTCAAGAAATTCCGAAACTCCCTCATATCCACTATGTCAGTGTAAGCCCTGCCACCCATTTCTTATTGGGCCCCTTGATACAGTCGAAATCACCCACCACCACTATTGGAACGCCCTAGGAAACGAGGTTGGTGATCTCATTCTAGAGAACTCTCCTTACTCTGTAGTCAGTACTAGTATACACACCACATAAAACCTACGGAGCTTCATTAGGTTCAAAAATAACCATTATAACTTGCTGTGAGTAGTTGCGAAAAACACCCACAGTAGTTGTCCCCCGCTTTCACAACACCAAGATGCCTCCAGATAGTCCCTCGGACTCCACTACGAAAGACTCCCAATCGGCTGTCAGGCAACGTTGTACTCAACAGAGACCCCCTCTAGACAACCTTGTCTCATACATGAAGCAGATCTCCAGGTCATTCACCTATGTCAATCTCCTGAATGTAGTTATGAGGAGGGCTTGGCCGGCCAATTCCATGCAAAAATCTTCATACTGCACCACCCTAATGAACAAGCCCTGGCATGTGCGCCCCCCCCCCCCCCACCAAAGCGTTTGGGTCCTCCAATCCACCATGGATCAGCCCAACCCACTGCTCTCCCTCTTCAATCATGCCTGAGACTACCCCAATCACCACTGCCTTCACCCTTTGCATAGCGGTGGGGAGATCCATGGCCTCCACCACCTTGCCCGTAGCCTCCCTACCGGCAACTAGCTCACCGCCACCGCCGCAAACAGCCACTTGCACCACCGCCCACCCCCACCCCCTGGTATCTCGGCCGCTTGGGTCACTACGGCCCCACTCCCAGGAGGCACATCCCCTCCCGCCCTCGCGTCTGACCCCTCCTCTGGGCCTCTCTCTGACACGTCCTAGGGGAGATCGAGGAGGCCAGAGGACGCCGGAGACACGGTCCTTCCTGGACCCGCCTTCGTCGTGGAAGGACCTGGCGAGTTCCTCGCTCCCGAGGCCTAGTCGGACCCCACCGTGTACGAACAGGATGACTCACCCAAGTCAACCCCAAGCCGGCCCACTTCAGAGCTCTTGATGGGCCGGCCTCAGGTGCTTGGGCCACGCCCAAACCTCCCTCTGGAGAAACCCGGCCCATGCTCTCAAGCTGCTGATAGTCAATTTTAAAGATCACGCAATAGCACGTATCTAGTAGAATAGTGATTACGGGTATCGATCCACAGAGATTGAGGTACAGTTGTTTTCTTAAAAAAAAATATTTAAAAGGAAAAGTTTGTGAAGAAAATTAAACTAAGAAATTTAATGAAAATGCAATTAAAAGGATATCAGTTTGGAGGAAACTAGGGCAAGGAATTCACTACTAACATTGGAACAAGGATTAATTGTATTTTAATTTATTCTTGGATTAACATGCAAATTGGCTGCAAGCCTAATAAGCATTTAAATAGAGATTCACAAAAGTAATTTGGGAATAATCCATCTTTAGTTAGCATGAAATGTCTACCCTAAACTAATGTGGCAGGACACTGCATCTTTCTTAAGCATGGACTATCTTATATTTACTTAGTGATCATGAAAAACAGTTGTATAAACA
Source organism: Phoenix dactylifera (assembly GCF_051530095.1). NCBI lineage: Eukaryota > Viridiplantae > Streptophyta > Magnoliopsida > Arecales > Arecaceae > Phoenix > Phoenix dactylifera. The sequence continues at coordinate 10,065,397 of NC_143204.1, read as the reverse complement.
TCATACTTAAAATCACAGAAATTAAATATGGGATGAAATAAAATATTCATTAAGAACGAAATAAAGTTTATACAACTCCAAGAATAGAAATCAAAAATATAAAACCCTTGGCCCTTTGTTAGGGCTGCATCCAGCCCTAGTGAAAAGATTAGCCTTCCATGAAGAGTTGAACAGCTGCACTGCAGGAGGACTTTATGATGATTGGCTCCTTCCTCCCGTCGGTTTCCTCTCCCTTTTGGACTTCTGTGGGAACTCCACCTGGGAACACGATGATTGATTATTCGGTGAGTAGGAATGCCCCCCACCCTTCACGTCCTGGTTCCTTTTATAGGCTGCCCACCTCCCCTGTTTTGCTTCACGTGTGAGTGAGAAGATAAGGACGCGGAAGGCATGCTGCTGGATGGAGTTGATCCGGACGCGTGGAGGATGCAGAAGAAGGTGATGATCCGTGATCCATGAAGCTCGGGAGAATCTCGGATGGGAGGCTGTTTGGATAAGGATTTGGAGTTTATCCCGTGTCGATGGACTCAATCCGGAAGAAAGGAAGCTTGGGAACGATGGATCTGTGGACGTGAAATGATCCGGAAGTTAAGAAAGATGCGAACTAGATGCAGAGGATGAACTTGGATGTTGGGATCTCAGCTGGGAGGAGCTGGGATCAAGCCGGAAGAGGAGACGAATCCATGAGCTGGGAGGTAAGATCGGATCCTGAGTTTGGTAGAGGGATACGGTTGAGAACAGAGGATCTTTGGATGCACACGGGAGGTTGGTTTCAGTTGGGAACAGGGGAGGTGATTCGAAGGTGGATGATGGTCCGGAGACGTTGGGTTGTTGTTCACGGCTGAGATGAACTCTGAAGAGGGAAGCTGGGGAGTTTGGAAGTACTGCCGTTGGCTGGATAAGGATGCAAGGCTTGGTTTTTTTGTTCATGGGATACGGGAGCTATCCTGGCTGGCAGCGGGATATGGATGAAACGAATTCGGAAGAAGATTATGGCTCTATTCTGTGATGAAGAGAAGATGGAGCTTATCTGTGGATAGGCTGGGGAGTGGAAACCGATGGGAAGAGGATGAGGATGCTGGGAAATGAATTTTGAACGGGATGAAGATGCGTGAAACAGGGAATGATTCATGGGATTCGGCAGCTCGGGCGTTGGGAGTGAAGGTGCTGGAAGCTTGATCTGCATCGCGGGAGAAGTTTAGATGAATCTGGAACTTAATTCCGAAGCAAAGAAAGATGTGGAGGACTTTGTTCCGTTTGGGAGGATCTCGGAAGGTTGAGATGCTGGGATTCGTTCATGACCGGGAGGAGATCTGTGCTAGCTACGGGAGACTCGAACGGGATGCTGGGAACGGATGCTTGGGCTTTGTTCATGGGATGCAGGAGATCCTTGGAACGGTGAGAGTGATTCTGGAGAAGATAAGGTCACAACGGGATGAAGCTTGGAGTTGGTTGGGAGATAGGATAAGGATGGAACGATGTGGAAGAAACTCGGACGTGGTTCGATGATAAGATGACACGGACGGGAGGGGAAGTTTAGATACTAATCTAGACTTGGTTCTAGATGGCTGTCGTGAATGCAGGGGATGCAGATATGAACGGGATGAAGCTGGGAGATACATGGGGTGCTGGATCGATGAAGACTTGGGTTCTGTTCGCTGAAGCAGATGGGATGAAGGTGGATTACGGAAAAATCGTTGGGACTCTATTTCAACACAGAGAAATCCGGAGGGAAAGAAACCTTTGATGCGTGGAACCTTTTGCATGCATTACGGGTAGACTGGACAAGGCGGACGGCTGGGCAGCTTGGGATTTGCTGGGATTTGAGCTTTGGGATTGATCTTTATACATGGGATGCTGGAAGTGGGAGAATTACGTGGAAGAAGGAGAGGATAAGAAAATTGTGAACGGGAAGATCATGCACGAGATGTAAAGCAGGGGAATTAATTCGCGGATGATGGGATGATTGGACCGGCTGGTTTCAACTGGGATAAAGTCTAATGAATGTGATACGAGTTTGCAACGTGGGAAGTTTTGGGACAAAATATTAGAACATGAACGAAAAGTCGAGCTCAGTTGGATGTGAAAGAAACAATAGAGTTGGGATGAACGGCTGAATCGAAAATCCGAGAGGATTTGAATCGCAAGGTGTATGTGATTTAGGTTCAGCGATCATCCCAAGCGAGTTTGACTCGACCTGCATACATTAGACTCAATCAGTAAATAAATAAGTAAAACTCAAATTACCTTTAATAATTTATTAAAATGCAATGATGAAGGTGACACATTTTTTTAGTTAAATTCACAAAATATATGAATTAAAATAATGATAAGTGCTATGAATAAGATATTAATTTATGCATTATTTAGCACTTATCACACCCCCCACCTACATTTTGCTAGTCTTCGAGCAAAATAAAATAAAAAAAATAACTCACTGTCGCAGGAATCGCGATTGCATTTACCGTATGCAATAAGGCTTTAAACCCCTAGGTGGCCCTAGTGGACGAGTTTTATCTCGTGAGGATTTTCGGCTCAGATACCCACAAACTGCTGTCGCTACCTAAAGAATCTAATTTCAAATACATAAATGCCAAGAATTTCAAAAGCACACAAAGTTTTAATTACTAAGTCAGCCCAAATCCTAGGTCAAGATGCAATTCAAGTTGAGGTCATTAAGTTTCTGTTAGGGAGTTGTAAGGCTAATTTATACTTAGGTGCTCGGTGATATCTAGACCATACACAAGCTAAGGCTTTAGATTCTCCAAAATACTGCTAAAGCTAGTAGTTTCCAAGAATTGGTCAAATAAGACCTATTCACTGATTCAAAATCATCTTATCTTGCAGGATTTCGAGAGTTGTGGATGTTTACTTTAATACCTCATGGGCTTTATCTATAATATTTCAGTTTACTCGAATTTTTACAACGACGGCTTTCACACTATCGTCTTTTTCAAGGTCAATATTATTTTTTTTCTTTTTTTTCTTTTTTTTTGTATTTATAAATAAATTATGCACTTTTACTCTTGTAACGATTTCTCCGTGTAGCGAGCATTCAGTCAACAACTCCCACGCCAGATGGCATAAGGTGTTGGGCATCAAGACTCTCCTACGAACCTATGCTCGGGTTCATCATTACAAGCCCGCTGACCTTTAACGATGGGTAGCCCTTTTCGATGTACCTGACTAATTCACTTTTTTTTTTTAATATGAGATAATAGTGAATTAGATAGGTATGATTCATCAGGACTCAAGGTTGTTACCAGACTTAACAACATAATGTTGAATCTAACCCTTAGAAGTGCAGGCCATGTGTGTTGTGAAATTTCATAGTAAAAATTATCTTACAACTCACTAAAAGAACTTTTAATGAAAAGAACTGAAATTGTCTTACTCCTGACTAGTCATTGGGCTTTTTAGATTTTATATACTTCGTGTGTTTATCATTTCAGCACTAAAGCATAGAAATTAGGTTTTGTTTTTTTTATTTTTTTTTAATTTTTTAATTCTTTTTTTGAGATAAAAGACTTATTCAAAAAATTTCTTCAAAAATTCCAATCCTATACCCCCTAACCTAGATCAGACATTGTCCTCAATATTTTTTTTATATTATATTATATATAATTTTTTTTATTTTTTGTTATTTTATTTTGGACGACAATATGATGCATATGGAGGATAGAAGCATTGTACCTTAGTTGCATCAGTAATATGAGGACTCCTGAAAATAAGAAAATGTGCAAAAATAATCTATGAGAATTGGGTTGCCTCCCAACAAGCGCTAAGTTTAACGTCTTCAGCCAGACGCAGTATATCCTTAATTATTCCGATAAATAGAATCCATCAAATCAAGAGATTCAATCAACTGTCCATCTGCAACACACTCTATGTAAGGTTTCAATCTTTGACCATTGATGTTCAGGATACGACCATCATTGATGTCTTGAATTTCTACTGCACCATGAGGAAAAACCTTTCTAACTAAAAAGGGACCATCCCACCTAGAGCGAAATTTACCAGGGAAGAGACGCAATTTAGAATTGAATAGCCAAATCTTTTGATTAGGCTTGAAAGACTTACGGTTAATGTATTTATCATGAAAAGTCTTAGTCCTTGCCTTGTAAATTTTGGCATTTTCATATGCTTCATTACGTAACTCTTCAAGCTCGTTGAGTTGAAGTTTCCGATTAGAACCAGCTGCTGCCATATCAAAGTTAAACTTTTTAATGGCCCCAAAAGCTCTATGCTCAAGTTCTACCGGTAGGTGGCAAGCTTTTCCAAAAATCAGTCGATAAGGAGACATGCCAATAGGAGTCTTATAGGCAGTATGATAAGCCCAGAGAGAATCGTTTAACCTTTGAGACCAATCTTTTCTATCAGGGCGTATTGTTTTCTCTAAAATATGTTTTATCTCCCTATTGGAAACTTTGACTTGCCCGCTTGTTTGGGGATGGTACGGGGTGGCAATTTTGTGGGTGATTGAATACTTGCGAACCAAAGCTTCAAAAGATCGGTTGCAGAAATGTGATCCACCATCACTAATGATAGCTCGGGGTGTGCCAAAGCGACTAAATATGTTTGTTTGTAAGAACTTAACCACAACCTTATGATCATTAGTCCTAGTGGCAATTGCTTCTACCCACTTCGAGACATAGTCTACCCCGACAAGAATGTACTCAAAACCAAAAGAATGCGGGAAAGGGCCCATGAAGTCAATACCCCAGACATCGAAAATTTCTACAATTAAAATGGGGTTGAGTGGCATCATGTCTCTACTGGTGATTGTACCCATTCGCTGGCATCGCTCACAAGTCTGACAAAAATTGTGAGCATCTTTGAACAATGAGGGCCAATAAAATCCACTTTGCAAGACTTTAGCTGCAGTTTTTCTACCCCCAAAATGTCCTCCGCAGGCTTGGGTATGACAAAAATTAAGAATACTCTGAAATTCACATTCAGGCACACATCGACGGATTACTTGATCAGAGCAGTATTTAAACAGATCGGGGTCATCCCAAAAGTAGAACCTGACTTGCGAAAAGAACCGATCCTTGTCCTGCTTGGACCAATGATTGGGAATTTGTCCTATGGCAAGATAGTTCACTATGTTGGCAAACCATGGTGTTTTCACTTGTTGTACCTCAAACAATTGTTCATCTGGAAAGGAGTCATGAAGTGGTGAAATGTTATGAGGAGGCTCGAGAAGGATTCTAGACAAATGGTCTGCTACAACATTTGTGGTGCCTTTCTTATCACGAATTTCTAGATTAAATTCCTGTAACAACAGGATCCATCGAATTAGATGAGGCTTGGTGTCCTTCTTTGAAAGGAGGTACCGGAGAGCAGAATGATTAGTGAATACAATAACCTTGGATCCTAAGAGATAGGATTGAAACTTGTCCAGAGCAAATACTACAGCTAGTAATTCTTTCTCAGTAGTGGTATAATTCAATTGCGCATCTAAGAGTGTCTTACTAGCGTAGTAGATGACATGAGGTAACTTCTCTAGCCGTTGCCCTAAAACCGCCCCAATGGCATAGTCAGAAGCATCACACATGAGTTCACATGGAAGGGTCCAATTGGGAGGTTGTATGACAGGTGCTGTAGACAACTTAGATCGGAGTTTTTCAAAGGCCTCTTTACATGCTTCATCAAAGATAAAGGGTGTATCCTTGGCAAGGAGATTGCACAAGGGCCTCGAGATTTTGCTGAAGTCTTTAATGAAGCGACGGTAAAAACCAGCATGTCCAAGAAAGGAACGGATTTGTTTCACAGATTTGGGTGGAGGAAGATTAGAAATAAGATCAATTTTTGCTTTATCTACCTCAATACCCCTTTTGGACACAATGTGTCCCAAGACTATACCCTCTTGAACCATGAAATGGCTCTTTTCCCAACTCAGCACTAAATTGGTCTCCTTACATCTTTTCAGAACCAGGGTTAAATTACTGAGACAATCATCAAATGAGGGGCCGAAAACTGAAAAATCATCCATGAATACTTCCAGAAATTTTTCTACCATGTCAGAAAAAATTGCCATCGTGCATCGTTGAAATGTCGCGGGTGCATTGCAGAGTCCAAATGGCATTCTTCTATACGCAAATGTCCCAAATGGACATGTGAAAGTGGTTTTCTCTTGATCATCGGGATACACAGCCACTTGGTTATACCCAGAATAACCATCTAAGAAATAGTAGAAATCCTGACCGGCTAGCCTTTCTAATATTTGGTCAATAAAGGGCAAAGAAAAATGGTCCTTCCTAGTCATGGAGTTTAACTTCCTGTAGTCAATGCAAACACGCCAGCTAGTGGTCGTGCGTGTGGGCATCAACTCCCCTTCTGCATTTTCAACCACAGTAATGCCCGACTTCTTTGGTACTACTTGAGTCGGACTCACCCAGTTGCTATCAGAGATAGGGTAAATGATTTCGGCATCTAGCAACTTTACTACTTCTTTCTTGACCACCTCTTTCATGTTAGGGTTGAGTCTCCTTTGCATTTCACGGGTCGATTTTGCATCTTCTTCTAGGTGAATGCGATGCATGCAAATGGTGTTGGAAAATGCATCCTAAATGTCAATCGTCAGCATGTTGATGATTAAATGAATTGACAAATCAATAAAGTTTTTTTTGGCATTATTCATCATTTTACATCTTCAAATGAACTCTTATATGATGAAGTCCTTAGGACTTATTAATGATAAAGGAGGATTTATCTTCGAGTTCTTAAACTAGTTCGCGACCAAATGATATGTTGTTACAAGGACGACAGCATTATCAAGATTAGGTCGTTGTGTGACATATATGTCGGTTGTCCTCTTAACCAAGGAGTGTGGAGACACTGGTATGCCACACAGGTGAAATATAGGAGTACATTTCACTGAACGTGACCAATTCCGGAACGCTCTACTGTCAAAAGATGTTCCGAGTGGATATGGGTATAAGTTTGGCCCTCTGACCTGAGACCGCAACTTGTGACTAGCAAGCAACTCATTGTAGTTTGGTACCGGACTACCTGGATTTCTAATTCAGTGACGGAAGGTCACCGGGTGCAGTCAAGTACTTGCGTAGACAGTTGTGAGTCGAGATGGAATTGACCCCTCCTGGAAACAGGAATAATGTCTTGTGATTAATTTAGCAAAACCTTGGCCAGGGTAATCCTAGTGAGGAGTCACGGAATATCTAAAGTTAATCACATAATGGATGTACTAATTATAGGGTTGACAGTAAGCTCTAAGTCATCCTGGCATTAAGAGTCAAAGGGATTGAATTATATAGTAACCATAGTTCAGGGTTCCAGAATATTTGCTTCGCATATATTCGGCCTATTCGGACGTCGGGTACCATTGCTAGATGGTCACATCGATTAGTGTAGAAAGTCGTTCCTATACTACCGGCTTAGGTTCGAATCTATGAGGTCACACGCATAGAAGATTCCTGATTGATCAAGAAGGCTGATGAATGATTAAGAATCATTCAGGAATAATTTGGTCAATTCGATTGGCAAATTATCTTATAAAATAATTAAAATAATTATCGGAGGATTAATTAGTAATTAGATTGCTAATGAACTCAATTGGATTGAGTAATTAGACTAAGGATGAGCCAAATTAAATTAGATTCAATTCTGGGCTCAATCAGGGTTTTTGACCTGATTGGATTAGGTCTGAATCAAGAGGACTTAGGTTGACCAAATTAAATTAGATTAAATTTGTGCTTAATTAGGGATTGACCTAATTGGATTAGATTCAATCCATGGTAATTGGATCATTCTAATTGTTAGGATTTAATTAAATTAAATGGGTTTGATCTAAAACTGTTCGGATCTTGAAATCCACTTGTCACATATCCATGCATGGCGCCATAAATTGATTTTTAATATGATTAAAAATTAATTTAATTTATTTAATGGTGCCATGGGACACTTGGCAACATCAGGGACCTTTTTCATCATTAGATGGGTCGAAATGGAGAGATAAATTCATGAAAAGAATTGGATAAGATCAAATTCTCTCTTTTCATGACATATGTCATCCTTATCTTTATCTCACTTCTAATTAAGGTTGAATTTCGAATTTAATCATCACAAAATCGCCACGTGACCCTCTAATCTGTTTGGGGGCATGGGAATTTCGAAATTGAAAGAGGAAAGTGGCAACATGATGAATGGTTTAGATTAGATCAAGCTTCATCATGTAATGGCACATGAACTTGAATTTTGAATTCAAAATTCAAAACCGCACAAAATCCTCCACAAATATGGGATGGTTGGCATGAAGTTAGGTAGGAGAGCAACATTAAAAGGACCTCCATCATCTGGTGGTCGAATTAAAGGAAAAAAGAGAGAAAAAGAAGAAGAAAAAAGGGAAAAGAAAAGAGAGGAACCCTAGTTCATGCATGGAAAAATTCTGCATTCAATCTAGCTGACTTCTTCCTCCTCTAAGTCCATCGCGCCATAGTGTAAGGGGTCCCTGATAAGAGTCTTTAGATCAGATCTAAGTCCTCTTCAATCCCTTTAAACCTTTCCTCCAAGTTCTTCCAAGAAGGCGGATCAAAAGTTGATAGCGTTTGGAAGATCAAAATTCAGCCTCAAGAAATTCTGCGTAAGCTAGCACTTCCGCAGGATTGGATCTCTTCAGGAACTTCGCGGGGACTTCTCGTAGAGGTCATTCGTGTGCGTGGCTGCGAAGTCGAGGATCAGATCCACAAGTTTCATCCATCATAAAAGGTATTAATCCTACATTAATCTTTTATTATGGTGTCAAGATCTAGGTCTGATTCCCCGAGGTTTTACCCTCTTTTGGGGCTCCTCACGGAGATATCTCCAGAATCCATTCAATGGATATTCGGAGATTAATCGGAATAGAGTTCTTAAGTTTCAGATCTGATAGTTAATCATGCATGAAAGTTTTAGCATAATTGTTTAAACGATTCCGGCATAATCCAATGTGTTCTTAAGGTGCTAATTTCTAGATTTGATCTTGTAAGCATGCATGAATTAAATTGTTTGATTCGATTTTTCCGCTGCGTTTTAAAACTTAAAAAGAACTACGTATGGCTTGATCCCTGTTGCCCAGAGATGGTCACCCAAGAGGGGGGGTGAATTGGGTGTTTTAAAACTTTTGTCTAATTAAAAAATAAAACACACAAATGTATGAGCTAAAGCTAAAATAAAGCTATGAAGACAAACAATCGCAAACACAAGCTTTTATAGTGGTTCAGAGCCTCCACTGCTCCTACATCCACTCTCCAAAGCATCTTTGGGAATTTTCACTATAATCCACGATTACAGTACGGTAGTTTTGCGAGTTCACTACCCAACTCGTTGTTTTACACTGGGCTAACAACAAACCCTATAACCCCCAATTTCACTTAGGCTTGGGACGCCTTTTCCTTGTTCCAAGTCCCTTGACTGGAACAAGCACCACAATGAAAGGTTTTACAAAGGATTGAAAAGCTCTAAATAAGCAAATATGACAATGATAAACAATAGAACCCGGAAGAATCCTTTTTCCGTTGGAAGCGTGGGAAATGATGATTCTTCCGATGTGGATCGCGTAGGCTTGAGTATGAGCTTTGAATCCCGAGCGGAAGAGAGTGGTTGAGCTTGAAATCACTTGGAAAGCTTGAAAGCACTTGATTTCTTCACTTGAATGCACTCACTCCCTTGAACTTCTCTCTCTTGCTTCTCTCTTAAATGATCTAGCTTTTGGTTGGTGAAGAGTTGTTGAGAAGCACTTAAGAGGTCCCTTTTATAGCCCAAAAAGCAAATATAGCCGTTAGAAATAAAGTAAAAAAGATTTGAAATTCAAACCAAACCTGCAAAGTTGTCAGTCGCGTCCCAGGCGCTCCGGAGACGTCTCCGCTTCAACGCGAGACGTCTCGGCTGTATAAATTTACTTTTCACTTTGTTTGGGGTCGACTCGGCACTTTACGGGGACGACTCTGGAATTGTATCGTTTGAATCCTTGTTTTTCTGTTTTTCTGAGAGGGTCGTCTCTGTACTTTACGGGGACGTCTCGGCTTGTTTGCACTTTTTGCATGGGGACGACTCCGCTGCCTTGGGGACGACTCCGCTGTTATAACTCCGAAAAACATGTCTTCTGGAATTCTCTGAGAGAGTCGACTCGGCTCTTTCAGGGGACGTCTCCGTTGCCTTATCACCGAAAATGACATCCTCTGGAAAACCCTGAGAGAGCCGACTCCGCTACCTCGGGGACGACTCGGGAAGTCTGCTTTTTACTTGCGGGGACGACTCCGCGTACGGTGGGGACGTCTCGCGCATATCTCTTGAAAACTGCCTTTCTGCCACCACTGAGAGAGTCGACTCCGCTACTGAGAGAGTCGACTCCGCTATCGTGGGGACGACTCGGCAGGTGCCGGAGACGTCTCCAGACATGCCAGTTCTTCCTGTTTGTGCCAGAGACGTCTCTGAGACAACCCGGAGACGTCTCGGCTGTCCCTGAACTTTTTCTTTCATCTCAAAAATTCTTCAATAAGTCCTTAAAAAATCATGGAAACTTGTCTAGACATTTCTTAACAATATTCTTAATAAAATACATGAAATCCTCAATTAAATTGTTAAGATAAATGGAATTATACTCTAGTGTTTTGTATTCATCAAAATCCATTAGGGGGTCAACAATCTCCCCCTTTTTGATGATGACAAAACACTGAGTATATGCAAAATTCGAATTTTAAACATATACACAGTATTTGATCAGATGTACAAGCATAATATTTTGATTAGAGCTAGATACAGTATGCATAATTCAAAATAGTCAATTTTCAGTTCTATCATTATGCATAAGATTGATCTTTATAGCTCTTAAGCAATTTTAGCATATCAACTGAATTTGAATTAAGTTAAAATTTGAAAGCTAAGTTCTTTTTGACTCCCCCTTTCTTTTCCAGAAGGGCAATTATCTAAAAGTCAATATTTTTCAATTTTATCTTCTCTAATTCAACTTTGGAGTATGAATTTCGTATTTTGCATTCCAATGTATCCAATATCCATATTGGTTCTACTCTTGGTTCTACTCCCCCTTCTATATATCTACTCCCCCTTTTTGTCATCAACAATGAAGGGGACAAATTATCCTTCTATGAACTACTCAAGGAGATTCAAGTTGTGCTCCCCCTGTCCAAGTTATTTCTATTAAAGAATTTTAGTCATTCATATCACTCCCCCTTTGTTTTGGAATTCATTTCAGACTCCTCTTTTTGTTTAACATAGTTATCACAAGATGTGCTCCCCCTGTATCATATGCATGGATAAGTTGTGTTGAATTTGAATACTTAAGGTATGTTATGAGATTTTTATGGCACATCACAAGAAACACATACACAGTCACAGAATCACATACACAGTAGCACATACACAAGGTTTCAAAAGAAATTGTATTCATGTATCATTGTAAACCTTTGAAGTCAGTACATAGTTAAAAGAAGAAATCATTACAAGTATTGATTTCTACTACAAAAAGTATTTCAAAATAGCCTAGGGTATACAAAAAGAAGATCCCTAGATGTCTACAAAAAGTCCCTTATCGGCGACGTTGCTCATAAGCCCTACAAGCTGCATCTATAAATGCATTGATTGAATCCATTAGGGTCTTGAACTGATCTCCCTGTGACTTATGGAAGGCTGCCACGAGTGCTTCAAATTCTATGGTTGCCATTTCAATTCTTCCTCTAAGTTGGGCAACCAAGGTGCCCACATTTCCTCCTGGGCTTGTCAACTCTTTAAGACTCTTTGAAATGGTCTTCAAGCTGTCCTTTAGCTCAATTGATCTGATTGTTTGGGTGGCACCCACACCAACTATTTCTTGCGTTGTAGCTTCAATTTGAGCTCTAATTTCCTTCAGCTCTTGTAGAAGCCCTTCATGTGAAGCTCTAATGGGGGCCAACTCAGTAGAGATCATGGATCTCATTTCCTCCCTCATCTGCTGGCAAATGACAGATGCTAAGGTACGCATCTGGTCTTCTGATAGGAAGGAGGGCCCACTGACTGGAGGAGGTGGTGGCATGGATGTGGAAGGTCCAGCTGAGCTGGAGGGTATATCAGGGAAATCCATGTGGCTGGGTGGAGGAGAGTGGTGGTCAGACTCCTGATGTGGGATCTCAGGCTCTAGGGTTTGAGCTTTTCTTTTTGGTACCTTGACCCAAGACCCATCTACCTTTTGAAACTCCATTCTTCGCATTGTGCCCTCATTATAGTAGTCGGTGTTTCTCAAGGGTTTTGCAGGTTCATTTTCGAGAATGTGAACCTTAAAGTGTTTAAATACTAGGGTAAATATCATGCCATAGGGTATACTAAACCTAGAATACCTATGACATAGAGCAATGTAGTTTAACATGAGTCTAGGGAGGTTTAGAGGAATCCCTAGTAGGATATGGTGCATGATAACTAAATCTCGCTCCGAAACAAAATCGAAGCGACCGATTTTAGGAAACAAGACCCGGTTGACAATACTTAAAAGTAATCTCATCTCGGCATTTAGGTCTTGTGAGTTCACTACATCAAGAGGGCCGCAGTCCTCTCGTCCTAAAAGTAAGTTTAGGGCTATTTCCCTTTGGAGATGTGAGGTTGGAGCCTCACCGTCCTTAGGGATTTGCAAAATAGTGGATAAGATATCCTCATTAATTTCTACTAATATCCCCCGGACATATGCAGTGTACCCTAAGTCCCCTAAAGCCATATTACTAAACATTTCTCTAACAAGGCCGGCGTAGGTCGAGGTATTGAGGGTACAAAGGTGCTCCCACCCTTGGGCTCGGAGTCTCTCTCCAATAGAGAACCCCTCATTATCTAGAAAATGAAAATCTATGTACCTCCCGGTTGTCACTGTGCGATTTGCACAGAAAATGGTTGTGGTCGGCGGAGCAACCGGAGGAGACGGCGCGGAAGGTTCTTCCCTCCGTTCCTCACCGTCGGCCGCTGCCCTAGGACGCCTCCCACCAGTCCTCCTAGCTCTTTTGGGTGCCATTGAATGGAAATCCTAGGAAAATGAGGAGAAAGAGGCTAGGGTTTGTGTTGGAGAAAAATGGAGGCTAGGGTTTTTGTTTTTGTCGGGGATGAAAGGAAAAGCTCGGGTCGGCTCGAGCTGTTTCGACCTATTTTAAAAACCCTCGTTCGGTCCCCGAGACGTCTCCGCGACTAAGGCGAGACGTCTCGCCTGGGGGGACGTCTCTGCGATTTGCTAGAGACGTCTCCGGCACTGAAAAATTTCAGACTGAATTCTATCTTTTTCCAATTTTTTTATTTAATCACCCTAATCAACATGATTTCTTTTGATAAACACAGAGTGAATTTGTTTGTGATCCTCCCCCTTAATAATACATCCTATAATAATTTGATAATGATTTTTGAATTATTAATATTGAAATGAGGAATGTTTGACCAAATTTCGAATACCTATGAAATAGGCTCTGAAAATATCTCCATGAAGAGTCCAAGGGAGGGTAACCATCCTCCGGAAAGTCAAACAGTTCGTCATTTAGCTTAGATGAATTCATGCTTTCACTTATGTTTACCTTGAGGTGGATTACTAGTTTGAGTAGCAAAGCAATGCAATACAAGTTCAATTTATTTGCTAGGATCATACAAGCTCAAAGCATTCCTTAAGAAGTTGAATCTATCTTTACAAAGGGGCTTTGTAAAGATATCGGCCAATTGATTTTCAGTACATACATATTCAATCATCACATCATTTTTCAGCACATGATCCCTAATAAAATGATGCCTAATCTCTATATGCTTTGACTTAGAGTGTTGGACAGGATTTTTTGTTAAATTAATTGCACTTGTATTATCACATTTAATTGGTATATTATCCATTTTGATACCGAAGTCTTCAAGTTGTTGCTTAATCCAAAGAACTTGGGCACAACAGCTTCCAGCTGCAATGTACTCAGCCTCAGCTGTGGACAAGGCAACTGAATTTTGTTTCTTGCTAAACCAGGAAACCAAATTAGCACCTAAGAATTGACATGTGCCACTTGTGCTTTTTCTGTTGAGTTTGCATCCGGCAAAATCAGCATCGGAATAAGCAATTAAATTTATGTCAGATTGTTTAGAATACCATAAGCCTACATTAGATGTCCCTACCAGATATCTAAAAATTCTTTTAACAGCTTGCAAGTGTGATTCCTTAGGACATGCTTGGTATCTAGCACACATACAAACACTGAATAATATATCTGGTCTACTAGCAGTAAGGTAAAGTAATGAGCCTATCATACCTCTGTACAATTTAGGTTTAATTCCTCTTGCATAGCATTCATCCAATTATCATCTTTTTCGGCTTCTTCTAGTGATTTAGGTTCTATTTGTGAAACGAAAGCAAGATAATTACTGGTATTTCTTAGAGAGGATCTTGTCCTTACCCCTTGCGAAGGATCACCAAGGATTAGATCCCTTGAATGACCATGTGCATACCTCCATTCCTTAGGAAGATCTTGATTTCTTGATGGAGGTTGATCTTCTTCATCTTGCTGAATTGTATCTTCTTTGATCTCATCCTCATGTTGTTTGTCTTGTATGGAGAATTCCTTCATTCGGTCTTCAAGTATACCTGCATCACCATCTTCTTCTTTTCTAGAAGAATCTCCGTTAGCTTCATCAAAAACAACATGAATGGATTCTTCAACAACAAGAGTTCTCTTGTTGAAGACCCTGTATGCTCTACTAGATGAGGAATAACCTAAGAAGATCCCCTCATCTGATTTAGCACTAAATTTGCTTAGATTGTCCTTTCCATTATTTAAAATAAAGCATCGACAACCGAAAACATGAAAATAGCTTATATTTGGTTTCTTACCTTTTATTAACTCATAAGGTGTTTTCTTCAAGATGGATCTAACTAATGCACGGTTTAAAATGTGACATGCAGTATTTATTGCTTCAGCCCAAAAATATTTTGGTAGATCCGATTCGCACAACATGGTACGAGCCATATCTGCTAGTGTGCGATTCTTCCTTTCTACCACCCCATTTTGTTGGGGTGTCCTAGGTGCCGAGAAATTGTGATTGATACCATTTTCGTCACAAAACTTTTCAAAGTGCTGATTTTCAAACTCGGTACCATGATCACTCCTAATTGCTTTTAGTTTAAGATTGAGTTCATTCGAAACTCTATTATGAAACTTGATAAAAGCGGGAAAGAACTCATCTTTATGTGCAAGAAATGAAACCCATGTAAAACGTCAAAAATCATCAACAATTACAAGACCAAATTTCTTACCCCCTAGACTAGCAGTTCTAGTGGGTCCAAACAAATCCATGTGGATTAGTTCTAAGGGTTTTGTTGTTGAGACTATGTTTTTAGACCTGAAAGAGCTTCTCGTTTGTTTCCCTAATTGACATGCAGCACAAATTTTGTTCTTTTCAAAATCTATCTTTGGTAGTCCTTTGACTAGATCTTTTGTAATCAATTTAGAAATTAAATCCATGCTAGCATGTCCTAACCTACGATGCCATAACCAACTAGTCTCATTGACTTTGGGACTCATGGCTACAAGACATTGGCCATCCTTCATGGTGAGATCATCAAGATCAACCATGTAAACATTTCCATGCCTATGTCCTGTGAGTATGATCTCATTGTCAATTGGACTACTAATTATGCATAGTAATGATTCAAATGACACTTTAAATCCCTTGTCACAAAATTGACTTATACTTAATAGATTATGTTTTAGTCCATTAACTAACAATACATTGTCAATAAAAGAGGAGGGTGAAATGGAGATTTTACCAACACAAATGATTTGACCTTTAGCATTGTCTCCAAATGTGACTACTCCTCCTTCTTTTGATTTCAAAGTGACGAAGAGACTCTTGTCACCGGTCATATGCCTTGAGCAACCACTATCAAGATACCACATTCTCCTTTTATTCCCGGCTGCAAGGCATACCTGCAAAATGATCATGTGAAGCTCTTAGGTACCCAAGTTTTCTTGGGTCCTTCGTGGTTAGTGTAGTTGGTTTCCTTAGGCACCCATACTTTAGTTATGTTTTTAGCTTTCACAAATGTACTCTTGTTAGTTTGGATCTTTCTTTGAATACAAGAGTAGGCTTTATGTCCATTCTTTCTGCAATGAAAGCATGTAGGTTTTTCAGTTTTTACATCTTTTGCTTTTACAAAGAAATTCTTTAGATACTTTTGTTGTTTGTTAGTTTTATATCCTAATCCGGCTTTATTAAAAACAGCTCTTTGATTTGAAAGAATAAGATTTAATTTTTCAGAGCTTTGTGTGAATTTTTCAACAATTGGTTTGTATTTATGTACCTCATTCTTAAGATTTAAATTTTCTTTAACTAGTTCTTCCTTATCCTTTTTAAGGGATTCAACATTTTGTGCAAGTGAGGTATTATTATCGAGTAGAGATTTTACTTTTAGATTTAATTCCTTAATTAGTATTTTTCCCGTTTTATTTTCAATGCTAAGTTTTAAGTTTCAATTTTCTAGGTCAATGGTGTTAATATTTTTAACGCTCTCCTTCTCAATCAATAGGTTTTCAATATCTTCTTTCAGTTTTTGATTGGAGGCTTTTAACTCTTTATTCTTTGCTCCTAACATACTACAATCACCCATAAGTTCTTGAAAAGCTTCATACAATTCTTCTAAAGTAAAATTTATAGTTGAGTTTTGACATACCTCGTCGTCTTCGAATGCCATGAAGCACAAATTGGCGGTCTCTTCCTTCTCTTCCTCGGAGGATGATGTGTCACTATCATCCCATGTTGCCTTCAATGCCTTCTTCTTCTTCTTTCCAAAAAACTTCTTTTGTTGAGGGCATTCGGAACGAATGTGTCCCGGTCTCTTGCAATCGTAGCATATGATTGGGTCTCTTTCTTTTTCTTTTTCTTTTTCCCAATCATTTCTCCCTCCAAACTTTTTCCTTGGAAAGGGTTTCTTTTTCCTCATGAATTTTTTAAACTTTCTAACTATCAAACCCAAGTCCTCGTCCTCACTTTCTTCCTCACTCTCACTACTTTCTTCTTCACACATACTCGAAGTAGCCTTGAGTGCAATTGTCTTCTTCTTTGGCAAATCATCTTCATGTTGCTTCATCGTGAGCTCATGCGTCATCAATGAGCCCAAAAGTTGTTCTAGCCCCAAGGTGTTGAGGTCTTTGGCTTCTACGATCGCCGTGACCTTTGCTTCCCATGCTTTCGGCAAAGACCTGAGAATTTTACTTACAAGTTCCGGATTAGTATAAGATTTACCCAAACTCTTTAGACCATTAATTATATCGGTAAAGCGTGTAAACATGTATGTGATGGTTTCATTGGGTTCCATCTTAAACAACTCATATTTGTGAACTAGAATGTTCACTTTGGACTCTTTGACTTGATTTGTACCCTCGTGGGTAACTTCAAGCCTATCCCATATTTCCTTAGCGGAACTACATGTGGAGACTCTATTAAACTCATTTACATCTAGAGCACAAAATAATGAGTTCATGGCTCTTGAATTGAGTTGAGCCATCCTATCATCATTCTCATCCCAATCCTCCTCAGGTTTGGGAACTTGAATGCCATTAACCATGTGTGATGGTTCTTGTGGTCCCTTGACTATAACCCTCCACAAGGCATAGTCTTGTGCTTGAATGAAGATTCTCATTCTAGTCTTCCAATAGGTATAATTTGTCCCATTGAAGAGTGGAGGTCTATTGGTTGCTTGCCCCTCAGCAGGAACATTGTTAAAGGGTGTTGCCATCTAGATCTTTGGCTAAGACGGTTAGGTCTTTCAAGAAATACACAGAGCACCTGCTCTGATACCACTTGTTGCCCAGAGATGGTCACCCAAGAGGGGGGGTGAATTGGGTGTTTTAAAACTTTTGTCTAATTAAAAAATAAAACACACAAATGTATGAGCTAAAGCTAAAATAAAGCTATGAAGACAAACAATCGCAAACACAAGCTTTTATAGTGGTTCGGAGCCTCCACTGCTCCTACATCCACTCCCCAAAGCACCTTTGGGAATTTTCACTATAATCCACGATTACAGTACGGTAGTTTTGCGAGTTCACTACCCAACTCGTTGTTTTACACCGGGCTAACAACAAACCCTATAACCCCCAATTTCACTTAGGCTTGGGACGCCTTTCCCTTGTTCCAAGTCCCTTGACTGGAACAAGCACCACAATGAAAGGTTTTACAAAGGATTGAAAAGCTCTAAATAAGCAAATATGACAATGATAAACAATAGAACCCGGAAGAATCCTTTTTTCGTTGGAAGCGTAGGAAATGATGATTCTTCCGATGTGGATCGCGTAGGCTTGAGTATGAGCTTTGAATCCCGAGCGGAAGAGAGTGGTTGAGCTTGAAATCACTTGGAAAGCTTGAAAGCACTTGATTTCTTCACTTGAATGCACT
This sequence comes from Phoenix dactylifera, assembly GCF_051530095.1. Lineage (NCBI taxonomy): Eukaryota > Viridiplantae > Streptophyta > Magnoliopsida > Arecales > Arecaceae > Phoenix > Phoenix dactylifera. The sequence goes on along the minus strand of NC_143204.1, from coordinate 10,047,013 downwards.
CACTCCCTTGAACTTCTCTCTCTTGCTTCTCTCTTAAATGATCTAGCTTTTGGTTGGTGAAGAGTTGTTGAGAAGCACTTAAGAGGTCCCTTTTATAGCCCAAAAAGCAAATATAGCCGTTAGAGATAAAGTAAAAGAGATTTGAAATTCAAACCAAACCTGCAAAAGTTGTCAGTCGCGTTCCAGGCGCTCCGGAGACGTCTCCGCTTCAACGCGAGACGTCTCGGCTGTATAAATTTACTTTTCACTTGGTTTGGGGTCGACTCGGCACTTTACGGGGACGACTCTGGAATTGTATCGTTTGAATCCTTGTTTTTCTGTTTTTCTGAGAGGGTCGTCTCTGTACTTTACGGGGACGTCTCGGCTTGTTTGCACTTTTTGCATGGGGACGACTCCGCTGCCTTGGGGACGACTCCGCTGTTATAACTCCGAAAAACATGTCTTCTGAAATTCTCTGAGAGAGTCGACTCCGCTCTTTCAGGGGACGTCTCCGCTGCCTTATCACCGAAAATGACATCCTCTGGAAAACCCTGAGAGAGCCGACTCCGCTACCTCAGGGACGACTCGGGAAGTCTGCTTTTTACTTGCGGGGACGATTCCGCGTACGGTGGGGACGTCTCGCGCATATCTCTTGAAAAATGCCTTTCTGCCGCCACTGAGAGAGTCGACTCCGCTACTGAGAGAGTCGACTCCGCTATCGCGGGGACGACTCGGCAGGTGCCGGGGACGTCTCCAGACGTGCCAGTTCTTCCTGTTTGTGCCAGAGACGTCTCTGAGACAACCCGGAGACGTCTCGGCTGTCCCTGAACTTTTTCTTTCATCTCAAAATTTCTTCAATAAGTCCTTAAAAAATCATAGGAACTTGCCTAGACATTTCTTAACAATATTCTTAATAAAATACATGAAATCCTCAATTAAATTGTTAAGATAAATGGAATTATACTCTAGCGTTTTGTATTCATCAAAATCCATTAGGGGGTCAACAATCCCCCTTATGAAGGAGTACGTAGGCAACCCGATCAGGTTCAGCCATGGTTTTAAAAAAAAAAAAATCAGCATGCTTAACACCGAAGAACCTAGGATTCACTTTCAGTGGTATCAGAGCCAGGTTCATGTTTAAACTTTCATGTTTTAATTTTTGCAATTAAATTTAAAATCATGAGCATGCTTAGATTAGATCTAAAGTATTTTTTTTATGATTGATTTAATTGCTGATTATGCATGATTAACTAGATCTGAAATTTTGAATGCACATGATGTATGTTTGTGTTAATGTTGCCCAGAGATGGTCACCCAAGAGGGGGGTGAATTGGGTGTTTTAAAAACTTTTGACTAATTAAAATAAAACACACGAATATATGCACTAAAGTAAAGAAGGAGGAATGAGAAAGGTCAATCGCAAACACAAGGCTTTATAGTGGTTCGGAGCTTCCACTGCTCCTACATCCACTCCCCAAATCACCTTTGGGAATTTTCACTATAATCCACGATTACAGTACGGTAGTTTTGCGAGTTCACTACCCAACTCGTTGTTTTACACCGGGCTCACAACAAACCCTAAAACCCCCAATTTCACTTAGGCTTGGGACGCCTTTCCCTTGTTCCAAGTCCCTTGACTGGAACAAGCACCACAACGAAAGAGTTTACAAAAGAAAGGAAAAGCTCTAAAAAGCAAATATTGCAATTATGAACAATAGAACCCGGAAGAATCCTTTTGCCGTTAGAAGCGTGGGAGATATTGATTCTTCCGATGTGGAGCACGTAGGATTGAGTGTGAGCTTTGAATCCCAAGCGCACGAGAGTGATTGAGCTTGAAATCACTTGGGAAGCTTGAAAACACTTGATTTCTTCACTTGAATGCACTCACTCCCTTGAACTTTTCTTTCTTACTTTTCTCTTGAATGATCTAGCTTTGGGTTGGTGAAGAGTTGTTGAGAAGCACTTAAGAGGTCCCTTTTATAGCCCAAAAAGCAAATATAGCCGTTAGAGACAAAGAAAGAAGGATTTGAAATTCAAACCAAACCTGAAAAGCTGTCAGTCGCGTCCCAGTCACTCCGGGGATGTCTCCGCTTCAACGGGAGACGTCTCGGCTACAAGATTTTACTTTTTCCGTTGTCTGGGGTCGACTCGGCACTTTCAGGGGACGTCTCGGCTTGTTTGCACTTTTTGAATGGGGACGACTCCGCTGATCTGGGGACGACTCCGCTTCTTTATCTCCGAAGAACATGTCCTCTGGTATTTCCTGAGAGAGTCGACTCCGCTCATTCAGGGGACGTCTCGGGTTGTCTGCACTTTATGTATGGGGACGACTCCGCTGTCTCAGGGTCGACTCCGCTTCCTTATCACCCAAAAAACCATTCTCTGGAAAACCCTGAGAGAGCCGTCTCCGCTATCTTGGGGACGACTCGGAAAGTCTCCTTTTTACTTGCGGGGACAACTCGGCTTACTGTGGGGACGTCTCGCGCATATCTCTTGAAAACTGCCTTTCTACCGCCACTGAGAGAGTCGACTCCGCTACTGAGAGAGTCGACTCCGCTAACGCGGGGACGACTCGGCAGGTGTCGGGGACGTCTCCAAGTGTGCCGGTTCTTCCTGTTTGTGCCAGAGACGTCTCTGAAACTATCCGGAGACGTCTCGGCTGTCCCTGATCTATTTTCTTTAACTCAAAATATTCTTCAATAAATTCATAAAAATTATGGAAACTTGCCTAGACATTTCTTAACAATATTCTTAATAAGACACATGAATTCCTCAATTAAATTGTTAAGATATAATGGAATTTTACTCTAGTGTTTTGTATTCATCAAAATCTATTAGGGGGTCAACAATATTCTCCTTTTTGATGATGACAAAACACTGAGTATATGCAAAATTTGAGATTTAAACATATACACAGTATTTGATCAGATGTACAAGTATAATGTTTTGATTAGAACTAGATACAATGTGCATCACTCAAAGTATTCAATTTTCAGTTCTTTCCTTGTGCATAAGATTGATCTTTATAGTTCTTAAATGATTTTAGCATATCAACTGAATTTGAATCAAGTTAAAATGAAGTATTGATGCTGAGGATAATTGAAAGCTAGATTCTTTTTGACTCCCCCTTTCTTTTCCAGAAGGGCAATTATCTTAAGGTCAATATTCTTCAATTTTATCTTTTCTAAATCAACTTTGGAGTATGATTATAAATTTTGCATTCCATATTCAATATCCATATATATAACTGCTCCCCCCTTTCACTATCTCTACATTCAATATCTACTCCCCCTTTTTGTCATCAACAATGAAGGGGACAAATTATCTCTATATTCAATATATTCAGTGTTCATTTTACTCCCCCTTTGATATTCAGGTTGTGCTCCCCCTGTTTCATATGCTTTGATACGTTGTGCCAAATCTGAATACTTAATGTATGTTATGAGATTCTTATGACACATCAAGAGGCACATTCACATTCACAGAAACACATACATAGAGTTGGCAATGTACACAGTTTTCAAAAGGGATTGTATTCATGTATCATTGTGAACCTTTGAAGTCAGTACATAGTCAAAAAGAAGAAATCATTACAAGTATTGATTTCTAATACAAAAGTGTTTCAAAAATAGCCTAGGATTTACAAAAAGAAGATCCTACAAGATATCCATCATCGGCGACGTTGCTCATGGGCCCTACCAGCTGTATTTTGTTCATAAACCTTACAAGCTGCATCTATGAATGTGTTGATGGAATCCATGAGGGTCTTAAATTGATCTCCCTGTGACTTGTGGAAACCTGCCACAAGTGCCTCAAACTCTATAGTTGCCATTTCAATTCTTCCTCTGAGTTGGGCAACTAAGGTGCTCACATTGCCATCTGGTTTTGTTAGCTCTTTAAGACTCTTGGAAATGCTCTTCAAGCTGTCCTTGAGCTCTAATGATCTGATGGTTTGGGTGGCACCCACACCAATTATTTCTTGTGTTGTAGCTTCAATTTGACTTCTAATATCCTTCATCTCTTGTAGAAGCCCTTCATGTGAAGCTCTGATGGGGGCCAACTCTGTGGAGATCATGGATCTCATCTCCTCCCTCATCTGCTGGCAAATGGCAGATGCTAAGGTGCGCATCTGATCCTCTGACAGAAAGGAGGGCCCACTAACTAGAGGAGGTGGTGGCATGGATGTGGAAGGTCCAGCTGAGCTGGAGGGAATATCAGGGATATCCATGTGGCTAGGTGGAGGAGAGTGATGGTCAGACTCATGATGTGGGATCTCAGGCTCTAGGATTTGGGTTTTTCTCTTTGGTACCTTGACCCACGATCCATCTATCTTATGAAATTCCATTCTTCTCATTGTGCCCTCATTGTAATAGTCGGTGTTTCTCAAGGGCTTTGCAGGTTCATTTGTTGGAATGGGAACCTTGAAGTGTTTAAAGATTAAGGTAAAGATCATGCCATAGGGTATACTAAACCTAGAATACCTATGACATAGGGCAATGTAATTTAGCATGAGTCTAGGGAGGTTTAGAGGGATCCCTAGTAGGATGTGGTGCATTATAACTAAGTCTCGCTCCGAAACAAAATCGAAGCGACCGGTTTTAGGAAATAGGACCCGGTTGACAATACTTAAGAGAAGTCTCATCTCTGCATTTAGGTCCTGGGAATTGACAACATCAAGAGGGCCGCAGTCCTCTCTTCCTAAAAGTAAATTTAGGGCTGACTCCCTTTGGGGATGTGAGGTTGGAGCCTCACCGTTCCTAGGAATTTGTAAGACAGTGGATAGGACATCTTCATTGACTTCTACTAATGTCCCCCGGACATATGCAGTGTACCCTTGGTCCCCTAAGGCCATATTGCTAAAAAGTTCTCTAACTAGGCCGGGGTAGGTCAAGGTATTTAGGGTACAAAGGTGCTCCCACCCTTGGGCTCGGAGTCTCTCTCCAATAGAGAACCCCTCATGATCTAAAAAGGAGAAATCTATGTACCTTCCTGTCGTGACTGTGCGATTTGCACAGGAAATAGTCGTGGTTAGCGGAGCAACCGGAGGAGACGGCGTGGAGGGTTCTTCCCGTCGTTCCTCACCGTCGGCCGCTACCCTAGGTCGCCTTCCACGGGTCGTCCTAGCCTTCTTTGGTGCCATGGATGCTAGGGTTTGTGATGTAGAGCAAACGGAGGCTAGGATTTGAGGTGGAGAGCAAATGGAGGCTAGGGTTTTTCGTTTTGGTCGGGAATGAAGGAGAAAGCTCGAGTCGGCTCGAGCGATTTCGACCTATTTAAAAAGCCCTCCTTCGGTCCCCGAGACGTCTCCGCGACTAAGGCGAGACGTCTCCCCTGGGGGGACGTCTCTGCGATTTGCCCGAGACGTCTCCGGCACTGAAAAATTTCAGACTGAATTCTATCTTCTCCCAATTTTTGTTTAATCACCCTAATCAACATGATTTTTTTTTATAAACTTAGAGTGAATTTGTTTGTGATCCTCCCCCTTAATGATACATCCTATAATAATTTGATAATGATTTTTGAATTATTAATATTGAAATGAGGAGTGTTTGACCAAATTTCGAATACCTATGAAATAGGCTCTGAAAATATCTCCATGAAGAGTCCAAGGGAGGGTAACCATCCTCCGGAAAGTCAAACAGTTCGTCATTTAGCTTAGATGAATTCATGTTTTCACTTATGTTTACCTTGAGGTTGATTATTAGTTTGAGTAGCAAAGCAATGCAATACAAATTCAACTCATTTGCTAGGATCATACAAGCTCAAGGCATTCCTTAAGAAATTGAATCTTTCTTTACAAAGGGGCTTTGTAAAGATATCAGCTAATTGATTTTCAGTACATACATATTCAATCATCACATCATTTTTCAGCACATGATCCCTAATAAAATGATGCCTAATCTCTATATGCTTTGACTTAGAGTGTTGGACAGGATTTTTTGTTAAGTTAATTGCACTTGTATTATCACATTTAATTGGTATATTATCCATTTTGATACCGAAGTCTTCAAGTTGTTGCTTAATCCAAAGAACTTGGGCACAACAGCTTCCAGCTGCAATGTACTCAGCCTCAGCTGTGGACAAGGCAACTGAATTTTGTTTCTTGGTAAACCAAGAAACCAAATTGGCACCCAAGAGTTGACATGTGCCACTTGTGCTTTTTCTGTCGAGTTTGCACCCGGCAAAATCAGCATCGGAATAAGCAATTAAGTTTATGTCAGATTGTTTAGAATACCATAAACCTACATTAGATGTCCCTACTAGATATCTAAATATTCTTTTAACAGCTTGCAAGTGTGATTCCTTAGGACATGCTTGGTATCTAGCACACATACAAACACACTAAATAATATATCTGGTCTACTAGCAGTAAGGTAAAGTAAAGAGCCTATCATACCTCTATATAATTTGCAGTCTATACTTTTACCTTTTTGATCTTTGTCAAGCTTGCAACTTGAGCTCATGGGTGTGCTGATTTCCTTTGCATCCTTCATCTTGAATTTTTTCAGCATTTCCTTGATGTATTTGGACTGACTGATGAAGATGCCTTCCTCTGATTGTTTTATTTGTAGCCCAAGGAAGAAGTTGAGCTCACCCATCATGCTCATTTCAAATTCTCCCTGCATAAGCTTGGCAAACTCTTGACAAAGACTATCATTAGTAGCACCAAAAATTATATCATCCACATAAATTTGTACAAGCAATAAGTCATTTCCTTTTCTTTTAATAAAGAGGGTTTTGTCTACATTTCCTCTCTTAAATTTGTTCTCAATTAGAAAATTGCTTAATCTTTCATACCATGCCCTAGGAGCTTGCTTAAGTCCATACAATGCTTTATGCAATTTATACACATAATCTGGATGTAAGTGATTTTCAAAACCTGGAGGTTGTCCTACATAAACTTCCTCCATTATATAGCCATTTAAGAATGCACTTTTTACATCCATTTGATAGAGTTTAAAATCCATGAAGCATGCATATGCTAAAAGCAGTCTAATAGCCTCTAACCTAGCAACAGGAGCAAAAGTTTCATCAAAATCTATTCCTTCCTCCTGATTATATCCTTTGGCCACTAGCCTAGCCTTGTTTCTTATTACTATTCCATCTTCATCTAGTTTATTTCTATACACCCACTTGGTGCCTATAATTGAAACATTAGGGGGTCTTTTCATTAGAGTCCAAACTTCATTTCTTTCGAATTGGTTTAATTCCTCTTGCATAGCATTCATCCAATTATCATCTTTTTCAGCTTCTTCTAGTGATTTAGGCTCTATTTGCGAAACGAAGGCAAGATAATTACTAGTGTTTCTTAAAGAGGATCTAGTTCTTATACCTTGTGAAGGATCACCAAGGATTAGATCCTTTGGATGACCATGTGCATACCTCCATTCTTTAGGAAGATCTTGATTTCTTGATGGAGGTTGATCTTCTTCATCTCGCTGATTTGTATCTTCTTTGATCTCATCCTCATGTTGTTTGTCTTGAGTCGAGAGTTCCTTCATTTGGTCTTCAAGTATACCTACATCACCATCTTCTTCTTTTCTAGAAGAATCTCCATTAGTTTCATCAAAAACAACATGAATGGATTCTTCAACAACGAGAGTTCTCTTGTTGAAGACCCTGTATGCTCTACTAGATGAGGAGTAACCTAAGATGATCCCCTCATCTGATTTAGCACTAAATTTACTGAGATTGTCCTTTCCATTGTTCAAAATAAAGCATCGACAACCGAAAACATGAAAATAACTTATATTTGGTTTCTTACCTTTTATCAACTCATACGGTGTTTTCTTTAAGATGGATCTAACTAAAGCACGATTTAAGATATAACATGAAGTATTTATTGCTTCAGCCCAAAAATACTTTGGTAGATCCGATTCGCACAATATGGTACGAGCCATATCTGCTAGTGTGCGATTCTTCCTTTCTACCACCCCATTTTGTTGGGGTGTCCTAGGTGCCGAGAAGTTGTGATTGATACCATTTTCTTCACAAAATTTTTCAAAATACTGATTTTCAAACTCGGTACCATGATCACTCCTAATTGCTTTTAGTTTAAGATTGAGTTCATTTGAAACCCTATTATGAAACTTGATAAAAGCGGGAAAGGACTCATCTTTGTGTGCAAGAAATGAAACCCATGTAAAACGTGAAAAATTATCAACAATTACAAGACCAAATTTCTTACCCCCTAGACTAGCAGTTCTAGTGGGTCCAAACAAATCCATGTGAATTAGTTCTAAGGGTTTTGTTGTTGAGACTATATTCTTAGACTTGAAGGAACTTCTTGTTTGTTTCCCTGATTGACATGCAGCGCAAATTTTATTCTTCTCAAAGTCTATTTTTGGTAGTCCTTTGACTAGATCTTTTGTAATTAATTTGGAGATTAAGTCCATGCTAGCATGCCCTAACCTACGATGCCATAACCAACTAGTCTCATTGACTTTGGGATTCATGGCTACAAGACATTGGCCATCCTTCATGGTGAGATCATCAAGATCTACCATGTAAACATTTCCATGCCTATGTCCTGTGAGTATGATCTCATTGTCAAATGGACTACTAATTATGCATAGTGATGATTCAAATGATACTTTAAAGCCCTTGTCACAAAATTGACTTATACTTAACAAATTATGTTTTAGTCCATTAACTAACAATACATTGTCAATAAATGAGGAGGGTGATATGGAGATTTTACCAACACCAATAATTCGGCCTTTAGCATTGTCTCCAAATGTGACTACTCCTCCTTCTTTTGATTCCAAGGTGACGAAGAGACTCTTGTCACCGGTCATATGCCTTGAGCAACCACTATCAAGATACCACATTCTCTTTTTATTTCCGGCTGCAAGGCATACCTGCAAAATGATCATGTGAAGCTCTTAGGTACCCAAGTTTTCTTGGGTCCTTCGTGGTTAGTGTAGTTGGTTCCCTTAGGCACCCATACTTTAGTTATGTTTTTAGCTTTTACAAATGTACTCTTGTTAGTTTGGATTTTTCTTTGAATACAAGAGTAGGCTTTATGTCCATTCTTTCCACAAAGAAAGCATGTTGGTTTTTCAGTTTTTACGTCTTTTGCTTTTACAAAGAAATTCTTTAGATATTTTTGTTGCTTATTAGTTTTATTGAAAACAGCTCTTTGATTTGAAAGAATAAGATTCAATTTTTCAGAGCTTTGTGTGAATTTTTCAACAATTGGTTTGTACTTATGTACCTCATTCTTAAGATTCAAATTTTCTTTAACTAGTTCTTCCATATCTTTTTTAAGAGATTCAACATTTTGAGCAAGTGAGGTATTATTGTCGAGTAGGGATTTTACTTTTAGACTTAATTCCTTAATTAGTGTTTTTGCCTTTTCATTTTCAATGCTTAGTTTTGAATTTTTGATTTCTAGGTTAGTAGTGTGAATATTTTTAACGCTCTCCTTTTCAATTAATAGGTTTTCAATATTTTCCTTTAGTTTTTGATTGGAGGCTTTTAATTCTTTATTCTTAGCTCCTAACATACTACAATCACCCATAAGTTCTTGAAAAGCTTCATATAATTCTTCTAAAGTAAAATTTATAGTTGGGTTTTGACATACCTCGTCGTCTTCGAACGCCATGAAGCACAAGTTGGCGGTCTCTTCCTTCTCTTCCTCGGAGGATGATGTGTCACTATCATCCCATGTTGCCTTCAATGCCTTCTTCTTCTTCTTTCCAAAATACTTCTTTTGTTGAGGGCATTCGGAACGAATGTGTCCCGGTCTCTTGCAATCATAGCATACGATTGGGTCTCTTTCTTTTTCCTTTTCTTTTTCCCAATCATTTCTCCCTCCAAATTTCTTTCTTGGGAAGGGTTTCTTTCTTCTCATGAATTTTTTAAACTTCCTTACTATCAAACCCAAGTCCTCATCTTGACTTTCTTCTTCACTCTCAATGCTCTCTTCTTCACATACACTTGAGGTAGCCTTGAGTGCGATTGTCTTTTTCTTTGGCAACTCTTCTTCATGCTGCTTCATCGTGAGCTCATGCGTCATCAATAAGCCCAAGAGTTGTTCTAGCCCCAAAGTGTTGAGGTCTTTGGCTTCTACAATCGCCGTGACCTTTGCTTCCCATGCTTTTGGCAGTGACCAGAGAATTTTACTCACAAGTTCGGGGTTAGTGTAAGATTTGCCCAAGCTTTTTAGGCCATTAATAATTTCGGTAAAACGTGTAAACATGCATGTGATGGTTTCATTAGGTTCCATCTTAAACAATTCATATTTGTGAACTAGAATGTTCACTTTGGACTCTTTGACTTGATTTGTACCCTCGTGGGTAACTTCAAGCCTATCCCATACTTCCTTAGCGGAACTACATGTAGAGACTCTATTGAACTCATTTACATCTAAAGAACAAAATAGTGAGTTCATGGCTCTAGAATTGAGTTGAGCCATCCTATCATCATTCTCATCCCAATCCTCCTCAGGTTTGGGAACTCGAATGCCATTAACCACATGTGATGGTTCTTGTGGTCCCTTGACTATAACCCTCCACAAGGCATAGTCTTGTGCTTGAATGAAGATTCTCATTCTAGTCTTCCAATAGGTATAATTTGTCCCATTGAAGAGTGGAGGTCTATTGGTTGCTTGCCCCTCGGCAGGGACATTGTTAAAGGGTGTTGCCATCTAGATCTTTGGCTAAGACGGTTAGGTCTTTCAAGAAATACACAGAGCACCAGCTCTGATACCACTTGTTGCCCAGAGATGGTCACCCAAGAGGGGGGTGAATTGAGTGTTTTAAAAACTTTTGACTAATTAAAATAAAACACACGAATATATGCACTAAAGTAAAGAAGGAGGAATGAGAAAGGTCAATCGCAAACACAAGGCTTTATAGTGGTTCGGAGCTTCCACTGCTCCTACATCCACTCCCCAAATCACCTTTGGGAATTTCCACTATAATCCACGATTACAGTACGGTAGTTTTGCGAGTTCACTACCCAACTCATTGTTTTACACCGGGCTCACAACAAACCTTAAAACCCCCAATTTCACTTAGGCTTGGGACGCCTTTCCCTTGTTCCAAGTCCCTTGACTGGAACAAGCACCACAACGAAAGAGTTTACAAAAGAAAGGAAAAGCTCTAAAAAGCAAATATTACAATTATGAACAATAGAACCCGGAAGAATCCTTTTGCCGTTGGAAGCGTGGGAGATATTGATTCTTCCGATGTGGAGCGCGTAGGATTGAGTGTGAGCTTTGAATCCCAAGCGCACGAGAGTGATTGAGCTTGAAATCACTTGGGAAGCTTGAAAACACTTGATTTCTTCACTTGAATGCACTCACTCCCTTGAACTTTTCTTTCTTACTTTTCTCTTGAATGATCTAGCTTTGGGTTGGTGAAGAGTTGTTGAGAAGCACTTAAGAGGTCCCTTTTATAGCCCAAAAAGCAAATATAGCCGTTAGAGACAAAGAAAGAAGGATTTGAAATTCAAACCAAACCTGAAAAGCTGTCAGTCGCGTCCCAGTCACTCCGGGGACGTCTCCGCTTCAACGGGAGACGTCTCGGCTACAAGATTTTACTTTTTCCGTTGTCTGGGGTCGACTCGGCACTTTCAGGGGACGTCTCGGCTTGTTTGCACTTTTTGAATGGGGACGACTCCGCTGATCTGGGGACGACTCCGCTTCTTTATCTCCGAAGAACATGTCCTCTGGTATTTCCTGAGAGAGTCGACTCCGCTCATTCAGGGGACGTCTCGGGTTGTCTGCACTTTATGTATGGGGACGACTCCGCTGTCTCAGGGTCGACTCCGCTTCCTTATCACCCAAAAAATCATTCTCTGGAAAACCCTGAGAGAGCCGTCTCCGCTATCTTGGGGACGACTCGGGAAGTCTCCTTTTTACTTGCGGGGACGACTCGGCTTACTGTGGGGACGTCTCGCGCATATCTCTTGAAAACTGCCTTTTTGCCGCCACTGAGAGAGTCGACTCCGCTACTGAGAGAGTTGACTCCGCTAACGCGGGGACGACTCGGCAGGTGTCGGGGACGTCTCCAAGTGTGCCGGTTCTTCCTGTTTGTGCCAGAGACGTCTCTGAAACTATCCGGAGACGTCTCGGCTGTCCCTGATCTATTTTCTTTAACTCAAAATATTCTTCAATAAATTCATAAAAATTATGGGAACTTGCCTAGACATTTCTTAACAATATTCTTAATAAGACACATGAATTCCTCAATTAAATTGTTAAGATATAATGGAATTTTACTCTAGTGTTTTGTATTCATCAAAATCTATTAGGGGGTCAACAGTTAAGATTTGTAACATAAATAAATCTGAAATCATAATATTGTTTAGATTAGATCTAAATAAAATTTATGATTCATATGATCTCTAATTTTAATGAACAAATTAGATCTGAAAATAAAAGTGAAAAAACAAATACATAAGATGTATTTGTTTGTATTAATTCATGTTGTTATGTATATGTGATGGATGAACATTAAATATAAGGACTTAAACATGAATTAAATTTGATTACATGTGATTAATTACAAAAACTCAGATCTGAAAATATGTTTTAAGAACTGAAAGATTGTAATTAATATGTAATTAAAAAAATATGCAATGATCAAAACTTTCATAAGTCTAAACTTAATTGAGAATTAAGTATTATGAAATAGAATTGTAACTCAATTAATTGACATTGCATAATTATTTGGGCATATGGGTTAGCTTGAATCAAGTTTCTAGGATTGGGTTAGACCTAAGGTTAGAATCATGCATGGACAAATAGAATTAATTGATCAAATCTAATTAAGTAGTAATTAGATTAGGTCAAGGAAATTCTAGGTCAATTTACAATAGTTGTAGATGGATCAAGTCCATGTCTTTGATTAGACCAAGATGGAACTTGATTTAGGCTCAGAGGTGTAGCCCGAGTCATTTGAGTAATCAAATCGAAATTGATTAACCAGTCGGTGTCTAAGGTAAGTTTGGCAGTTTTGACCGGTGGTTTTTAATTGGGAGCTACTCGCACTGATTCGTCTTTGTCGAGTTAATGGCATATCCCTTCCACCGATCTCACTTACCTGGCCGACATAGTCAATCACATTTTGATTGGATCACTTAATGATTCGAATTAGCCCATGCCTATAAGGAAAATCAGTTTGACTAATTTAGGTGCCTCCTTAACCGGTTTGAGTCTGATTTGGTGAAGTCAGTGGGAGAAATTAGACTAACCGGATCTTCTTATCTATCCTAATTAAGAAATCCTCTAAAATTATTAGGTCCTTAAAATAAAATGGTTATGAGGATAACTAGGTCATAGCCTCCCATTCAGTTGGGTGATAATGGGTCCAATGTTTTGATAATTATTGGAGGCGCGACACGCCTGGTACTTATCAAGCATTGGAATTGTCATTCAATATATGATGAGTTAAGTGTACCTTCAATAGGCGGTGAGGTGAGCCGAGCCATACTCGGGCTTGGTCGTCTATTAGTTGATTAGACTTAACCCTATCATTTAATGGTTGGACCTGACTAGGGTATTCGGTGGAGGCGCCACACGCCTGCCGAAGAACCTACGGCAAAATTATCACTAGAAGTTGCTTGGTGAAGCATCTGGTTTAGAACCTACCAATAGGTGCATATGGGTTAGCCGAGCCACACTCGGGCCTATATGCGATCTATTGGGTTCTAGTGCCCACTAAAGAATTTGGAGTAATTTTTCGAATTGGAGGTAGAGGCTACCAATTTGTATAAAATAGTAGAAGTATCTTTAGACTAAAGTCCAAGTCTACTGTGTTTAGTCAATTCATATACTAATAGCCAAATTTTCTTTTATGTAGAAATGGCCGCAAGTTTGTCACTTCGCTCATTATTGGATAATGACAAGTTGACTGGTCCCAGCTTCAATAATTGGTATAGAAAGCTGAAAACTCAGCATAGTCAGACCAAAAGGATTAAGGATGACCAAAGTCAGGCAGAATGCTTCTATTGTAAGAAGCAGGGGCATTGGAAGAGGAATTGTCCTCAGTACCTTACCTCACTTGACCCGAACAGGCTAAGCAAGAGAAAAGGGCAATCAGTTGCTGATCAAGGTATTTATATGATAACACTTTGTAATTTCTCTATATGTGATAATTCGACCTGGGTATTAGATACTGGAAGTCCGTTTAATATATGCAATTCGTTGCAAGGACTTCAGGTCAATGAGAGATTTGAAAACAGCGAGAGATTCCTGAATGTTGGAGATGGAAGATCTGTTCCAGTTCTAGCTGTAGGAAATCTCAAACTTGTTTTCAATTCTCATGTAGTTGTCTTGAGTGATTGTCACTATTGTCCTACATTCTTATTGAATTTAATTTTCGTAGGCCTTTTGGCCATGAACGGTTATGAAATTTCAATAAAGAAATATTCTTGTGATATCATTATGAATGGTGTTACTGTAATGAATGGACAATTGAGCAATGGCATCTACTTGTTATCACAACCTGTTAATGTAATGTACACGTCAAGTAAGCGTCCTAGAATAGATAATGTCACGGATGTCTACCTTTGGCATCATAGGCTAGGTCATATTAACAAGAACAGGATGAACAGGTTAAGTAAAGAGGGAATCCTCAATGTTAATGATTGTGAATCATTGACAACCTGTGAGTCATGTCTTCTTGGTAAGATAACCCAATCACCTTTTACCGGAAAAGGTGAATGAGCCAGTGATTTATTGACCCTTGTACATTCTGATGTATGTGGGCCAATAAGCACAGATGCTAGAGGTGGGTATTCATATTTCATTACGTTTACAGACGACCTTTCTAGGTATGGTTATGTCTATTTAATGAGACATAAATCTGAAGCATTTAAAATGTTCAAATTGTATCGTAATGAAGTAGAAAAATAAACTGGAAAGAGTATTAAAACTCTTCGATCAGATCGAGGAGGCGAATACCTTTCCAATGAGTTTTTGACATATTTAGGAGAGAATGGGATTCTCTCCCAATGGACTCCTCCTGGTACACCATAGTATAACGGTGTATCAGAAAGAAGAAATCGAACTCTGTTAGACATGGTTCGATCCATGATGGGGTTTGCGAGTCTGCCCATATCCTTTTGGGGATATGCACTTGAGTCAGCCTGCTACATTCTAAATAAGGTTCCAAGTAAGTCTGTAAATAAAACACCACAAGAGATGTGGACTGGACGTAAGCCAATGCTCTCTCACCTTGGGGTTTGGGGGTGTCCAGCATATGTCAAACGTTTGAAAACAGACAAACTTGAACCCAAGTCTGACAGATGTTTCTTTGTTGGTTATCCTAAAGAAACTAAAGGATATTACTTCTACTTTGCTGAAGAACTAAAGTTGTTCGTAAGCAATAGAGCTGTTTTCTTAGAGAAAGAATTTCTTAGTGAAGGAACTAAAAGCTCTAATGTTGAGTTTAGGGAAGTTCAACATGTAGAAGATCCGACACCATCCACTAAACCAATTGAGTCGGATTTGATTAGATCAGATCCAAAACCCATCTTAGAGTACCACGTCAGCCGGATAGATATTACGGTTTCTTGGTCCGGGACGGGGATCCTATCGAACTTGATGAAAACGATGAGGATCCGATCACCTACATGGATGCGATGCAGAGGTATGACTCTGATGCATGGCTTGGAGCCATGCAATCCGAAATGGAATCCATGAAGGTCAATGATGTATGGACATTAGTTGACCCACCCGAAGGGATTAAACCCATAGGGTATAAGTGGATTTTCAAAAGAAAACGGGGCGCAGACGGAAAAATAGAGACTTATAAAGCCCGTCTGGTTGCCAAGGGATATCGTCAATGTTATGGTATTGACTATGACGAGACGTTTTCTCCTGTGGCAATGCTCAAATCCATTCGGATTATGCTTGCGATAGCAACACACTTAGATTATGAGATCTGGCAGATGGATGTTAAAACCGCTTTTCTAAATGGAGATTTAGAAGAGGAGGTGTATATGATGCAACCTGAAGGTTTTATATCTGCAGATGAGTCTAAGGTGTGCAAGCTTCAAAAATCCATTTATGGATTAAAGCAAGCTTCACGGAGTTGGAACATACGATTTGATAAGGTGATCAAATCATATGGCTTCATTAAGAATGAAGAGGAACCTTGCATTTATAAATGGGCAAATGGTTCAGTTATCATATTTCTTGTTTTGTATGTGGATGACATTCTTTTAATCGGGAATGACATTCCTGCATTACAAGGAATAAAGGTTTGGCTATCATCTCAATTTGCCATGAAGAATTTGGGAGAAGCATCTTACATCCTAGGGATAAAGATCTATAGAGATAGATCTAGAAGATTGCTTGGATTATCCCAATCCACATACATTGATACTATACTGAAGAGGTTCAGTATGATTAATTCTAAGAAAGGCTATCTTCCGATGGGCCATGGAATTAATCTCTCTAAAAGGGATTGTCCGACAACCCCTCAAGAAAGAGAGAGTATGGATAGAATTCCATATGCTTCGGCAGTGGGATCTATAATGTATGCCATGATATGTACTAGACCAGACGTGGCATACTCACTAGGAGTAGTGAGCAGATACCAGTCTGATCCAGGTAACAACCACTGGAAGGTTGTAAAAACCATCCTTAAGTATTTGAGAAATACTAAAGATCAGTGGCTGGTCTACGGTGATTCTGACTTAAAACTTGAAGGATATACCGATTCAAGTTTTCAGTCAGATCAAGATGATAGCAAGAGTGTGTCGGGATATATCTTTACTCTTAAGGGTGGGGCCATCTGTTGAAAGAGTTCCAAGCAGCATACAGTGGCAGATTCTACATGTGAAGCAGAATACATCGCAGCATCTGATGCCGCCAAGAAAACTGTATGGTTACGAAAGTTCATCCCCGAGCTTGGAGTGACACCCTCCATTGATGGTCCAGTACCTATATTTTGTGACAATACTGGAGCCATAGCTCAAGCAAGAGAACCCAAAGCACATCAGCGGACCAAGCATATTCTACGTCGCTACCACTTGGTTCGAGAAATCGTCGAACGACGTGATATTGATCTTCAGAAGATCGATACAAAAGAAAATCTGGCTGACCCATTTACCAAAGTTCTCGGCATCAAAGAGTTCAACGAACACAAGTCGAAGATGGGTATTAGATACTGTGCCGATTGGCTTTAGGCTAAGTGGGAGTTGTTGGAAAATGTATCCTAAATGTCAATCGTCAGCATGTTGATGATTAAATGAATTGACAAATCAATAAAGTTTTTTTGGCATTATTCATCATTTTACATCTTCAAATGAACTCTTATATGATGAAGTCCTTAGGACTTATTAATGATAAATGAGGATTTATCTTCGAGTCCTTAAACTAGTTCGCGACCAAATGATATGTTGTTACAAGGACGACAGCATTATCAAGATTAGGTCGTTGTGTGACATATACGTTGGTTGTCCTCTTAACCAAGGAGTGTGGAGACACTGGTATGCCACACAGGTGAAGTGTAGGAGTACATTTCACTGAACGTGACAAATTTCGGAACGCTCTACTGTCAAAAGATGTTCCGAGTAGATATGGGTATAAGTTTGGCCCTCTGACCTGAGACCGCAACTTGTGACTAGCAAGCAACTCATTGTACTTTGGTACCGGACTACCTGGATTTCTAATTCAGTGACGGAAGGTCACTGGGTGCAGTCAAGTACTTGCGTAGTCAGTTGTGAGTCGAGATGGAATTGACCCCTCCTGGAAACAGGAATAATGTCTTGTGATTAATTTAGCAAAACCTTGGCCAGGGTAATCCCAGTGAGGAGTCACGGGATATCTAAAGTTAATCACATAATGGATGTACTAATTATAGGGCTGACAGTAAGCTCTAAGTCATCCTGGCATTAAGAGTCAAAGGGATTGAATTATACAGTAACCATAGTTCAGGGTTCCAGAATATTTGCTTCGCATATATTCGGCCTATTCGGACGTCGGGTACCATTGCTAGATGGTCACATCGATTAGTGTAGGAAGTCGTTCCTATACTACCGGCTTAGGTTCAAACCTATGAGGTCACACGCATAGAAGGTTCCTGATTGATCAAGAAGGCTGATGAATGATTAAGAATCATTTAGGGATAATTTGGTCAATTCGATTGGCAAATTATCTTATAAAATAATTAAAGTAATTATCAAAGGATTAATTAGTAATTAGATTGCTAATGAACTCAATTGGATTGAGTAATTAGACTAAGGATGAGCCAAATTGAATTAGATTCAATTCTGGGCTCAATCAGGTTTTTGACCTGATTGGATTAGGTCTGAATCAAGAGGACTTAGGTTGACCAAATTAAATTAGATTAAATTTGTGCTTAATTAGGGATTGACCTAATTGGATTAGGTTCAACCCATGGTAATTGGATCATTCTAATTGTTAGGATTTAATTAAATTAAATGGGTTTGATCTGAAACTGTTCGGATCTTGAAATCCACTAGTCACATATCCATGCATGGCGCCATAAATTGATTTTTAATATGATTAGAAATTAATTTAATTTATTTAATGGTGCCATGGGACACTTGGCAACATCAGGGACCTCTTTCATCATTAGATGGGTCGAAATGGAGAGATAAATTCATGAAAAGAATTGGATAAGATCAAATTCTCTCTTTTCATGTCATATGTCATTCTTATCTTTATCTCACTTCTAATTAAGGTTGAATTTCGAATTTAATCATCACAAAATCACCACGTGACCCTCTAATCTGTTTGGGGGCATGGGAATTTTGAAATTGAAAGAGGAAAGTGGCAGCATGATGAATGGTTTAGATTAGATCAAGCTTCATCATGTAATGGCACATGAACTTAAATTTTGAATTCAAAATTCAAAATCCCACAAAATCCTCCACAAATATGGGATGGTTGGCATGAAGTTAGGTAGGAGAGCAACATTAAAAGGACCTCCATCATCTGGTGGTCGAATTAAAGGAAAAAAGAGAGAAAAAGAAGAAGAAAAAAGGAAAAAGAAAAGAGAGGAACCCTAGTTCATGCATGGAAAAATTCTGCATTCAATCTAACTGACTTCTTCCTCCTCTAAGTCCATCGCGCCATTAGTGTTAGGGGTTGATGAGAGCACAAAAGTGCGACCTATATGTCACCTAAATTAGTATTATTGCTAACCGATAATGATAAATTCACTGGATTAATATTATATTTGGGTTTGGCACAGATTTTCATAAATTAGAGATAAAATGCGCATTGTATTATAAGTTTTTTATTAGTTATTCTGAAATTTGAAATTTGAAATTTAAAGTTTTCTAAAAAAGTAAAAAAAAAATTAAAAAAATTTCCCAAAAAAAATCAAAAAATTTAAATTCAAAATTTGAATTCTGTGATTCAAAATTTGAAATTTAAAAAAAAAATTATTAAAAAAAAAGTTAATTAAATTAAAAAAAAATTTCAAAAAAAAAATATTATTTTTGCTAGTAATTGATAGGGTGCAATCCCCCGAGGTGATCATACCTCTATTGGGACTCCTCACGGAGTAATCTCCAGAGCTTATTCAATGGGCATTCGGAGATTGACTGACGCATAAGGATTAGTTTTAGTTTACATTCAAGTTATTCCTATATTAGAAATTAAAAAAAAAATGTTCTGAGTATCATGTTGTTCTTATTTTAAGTTTAATTGAGAGCAATATACTTTTTTTTTTAGTAAGAGTTTTATCTCGAGACATGTTGTTTTGGGGTTTTTGGTTTTAGTTTAATAGAGAGTTTTATTTATGCTAAAGCTTTAATTTCTGTTGTGTTTAATTTCTGTTGTTTTTAAGCTCTGTTCTTCAACTTTTGGAATTTTTCTTTTTATGCAATACATTAAATCTTCCTCTATGCAATTTGTGTTCGCTTCAATCCTTTTAGTTTCATCCATTTTAATTTATGCAAAAACTTTTCTTTTCCATTAAATATATAAATGTTTTTTTTGAATCTAAGTACATGTCTTCTAGTTAATTTTAATTAAAAATCATTCTCCGGTAGACTAGAGAATCTATCAACATCCCCGACGTAATGTTTTACTTTTGTTATTCAAAAATCACTTTTGAATCCTAGTGAACGTTTTTATTTTTAAGCAACTCCAATCGCCTCCCTGTGGATCGACCTCTTACAACCACTATTCTTCGAGTAAACCAGGTAAGAGTATAATTAAATTAAACTGTTGTCCGTCGGTTACCCAAGCCATCTTCAAGCATCCACCGCATCCCCAGCTCCTTCCAAATCCTCCACGCCAACGCAGCCAAGCTCCATGTCGGCTCCTCCCCGGCGATCCCGCGTCCGTGAAGGAAACCCGAGCCTCCCAAATCGGCAGCCATCAAGGAGCCACCTCACGGATCGTGTCCAAACCTCGGATCCCGCCATCATCCCGCCCGGATTCTTCCGCATCCAAGCATCCGTGCCAGCTCGGCCGTGATCCAAGCCGGATGATCCCACGGCAGCTCGTCCCAGCTTCTCAGCCATGCGCCCATTCCGGATTCCCAGCGAGCCCGTGATCCTTCTTCCGCATTCAACGCCCAGCTCCTTCCCAAATCAAGCGTCCACACATCAACCTCCCGTGATCCCAGCAGCGCCCAAAGAAGGAACTCCGCGCCTCCCTTCCGCATCAGGCGTCCGGTGATCTCGCGTCCGTGGCCAAAGAGGGACGCCGTCCGGAGCACGCCCACCATTTCCTCGTCCATCCCAGCATCCCAGACGACCCATGATTCCATTTCAAGTGCATCCGCGGCTATAAGAGGGGAAGGAGGAAGAGGAAGAAGGTGTGCTCGGTTGGAGGAGAGTCCAAGGAGAAAGAGAGCTCGGCTTGGTGCGGGATTGGGGCCAAGAAACAGAGGATTGGGGGAGAAGAAGCAGTCGGAAAGTAGTGCTCTGTTTTCAGATTTGAAAACAGAGCATTACGTTAAACTTACTATCGGAGTGCGTTCACTCCGGGCATCCAAAATCCGATTTGATCTTCGTGATCGTTCTTGCTTCTCGATTTGACTCCCCGGCAACGGCGCCAAAATTCTGTTCGTCCTGTTCCTGCCTACTTAAAAATATGCTAGACAGATCGTTGTTAGAACCGACGGACAACAGGGGTCCCTGATAAGAGTCTTTAGATCAGATCTAAGTCCTCTTCAATCCCTTTAAACCTTTTCTCCAAGTTCTTCCAAGAAGGTGGATCAAAAGTTGATAGCATTTGGAAGATCAAATTTCAGCCTCAAGAAATTCTGCGCAAGCTAGCACTTCCGCAGGATTGGATCTCTTCAGAAACTTCGCGTGGACTTCTCGTAGAGGCCATTCGTGTGCGTGGCTGCGAAGTCGAGGATCAGATCCACAAGTTTCATCCATCATAAAAAGTATTAATCCTACATTAATCTTTTATTATGGTGTCAAGATCTAGGTCTGATTTTCCGAGGTTTTACCCTCTTTTGGGGCTCCTCACGCAGATATATCCAGAATCCATTCAATGGATATTCGGAGATTAATCGGAATACAGTTCTTAAGTTTCAGATCTGATAGTTAATCATGCATGAAAGTTTTAGCATAATTGTTTAAACGATTCTGGCATAATCCTATGTGTTCTTAAGGTGCTGATTTCTAGATTTGATCTTGTAAGCATGCATGAATTAAATTGTTTGATTCGATTTTTCCGCTGCGTTTTAAAACTTAAAAAGAACTACGTATGGCTTGATCCCCCTTATGAAGGGGTACGTAGGCAACCCGATCAGGTTCAGCCATGGTTTTTTAAAAAAAAGAATCAGCATGCTTAACACCGAAGAACCTAGGATTCACTTTCAAATGGATGGGTCAATCCCCTTCAAATCAGTTACGGACCATCCAATTGCATGTTTGTGTTCTCCGAGTACACTCAAAAGTTGACTCTCCTGTTTGTCCGACAGGTCAGCCGCGATGATTACAGATAGGGTATCTTCTTTAAATTTTCTTTAACATTGAGGACAATGTTAGATTTAGGTATGGGGGTGAGAATATTTTTGATTTTTCTGCCTAAAAAGATTTTAAAAAAAAGAAAAAAAAAGAGGGGATTTCAAATTTCTAACTCTAAATCTAATCTTTTTAGCTGTATAAACTAGGAATTGCTTTGACAATAGCTTTGAGTTAAGGAATATAATAGCAGTTCTAGCTTGAGTTTTCATCTTACCTGTCTCCTGCTAACATGATAGAAGATGATTTAGCATCTACACGTAAGCACATGAATAGTGGGGTTTGTAAACTTGCAACTAATATGAATATTTTTAATCTTCTGGATAATTTAAAGTTACATGTGTGATGAACACCCTAATCAAAAAAAAATATTGATAAAAAAATAATAAAATAAAATAAAAAAATAAATTAAATAAAATAAGTTTATCGTAAGTCTTCTCACTGAGTAACCAGGTCTCTTGCTTGGCAAGCAGCGAGTGTTCGCGTAAAAAGGTGAGGATGGCTGAGATTAAACTCTGAGTGACTAATTTGGCCTTGGAGCCTAGTTGACTTGAGTTATTAAGTCTGTTAGGGTGTCTTTACACCTAGTACCCTGAGCCATCTGGATCGAGAGTCATTAGCCTAACACTCGTCACATGGGTTAGCTAGAAAGCTTAATAAGGCTAGATATTGCACAAGTCATTCTTCTTGGCATTCAGTCTGATTAAATAAATAAATAAATAAATCTGGGGTGTTCATTACCATTTAACTCTAGAAAGTCTTGAAAATTGGAGTGATCATGTTGGAAGTAAGTGAAAGCCACTCAATTATATGATACTATCTTGCACCTCACTACATTCTTGACTTGTTAGCAGATAGATGGGGTGTAATGAAACTTGAGTTAGAGTCTGCTTAAATATAATAGCAACAAGTCTCTATTGTCCTTGCAATTCTAGTTTCATATAGTAATACTTGTTCAAATTTCGAGTTAAAAATTGTAAATCTCTGACTGATGAAGTTTGTGGATAACTTCACTACAAACCCTCACGAGACAACACACGTCCACTAGGGTAACCTAGGGGTTTAAAGGCTTGTTACACGTGCTAAGTGCAATCGTGATGCTCTACGAAAGTGGGTACGTATCTCAGTTTTATGTACTTAGCTTCAATAAAAAGTCATGGGTTAGACTACATCTTTTGTGCCCTCATTTTATTGTTTGCTCGTTAATTGCTAGAGATTAGCAATAAGCTAGTTGGGGGGTATGATGAGAGCACAAAAGTGCGATCTACATGCTGCTTAAATTAGTATTACTGCTAACATATAACGATAAAATCACTAAGTTAATATTATATTTTTGTTTGGCACAGGTTAGTATAAATTAAAGTTTAAATGCGCATTTGGTAGGGTTTAGAGGGATGCATCATGGCCCCAAACTGTGCAGACCCAATCCTACCATGATCTGATCGAGCACATTTGCACCCAAACATCCAAGCCCGTGTGCGATCTCCCAGTGATCCTCGCGTTCCCTCCTTTCCAGATTAGCACCCGCACTCTTTCGAAATAGAGATTCCCAAAGAAAAAGAACTTTTTAACCTCCAATCCCATAAAGAATAGCTGAAAATACTATTCATTCCTCAAGTTACTATTCATGCTGAAATCACTGTTCATATGAACAGTGTTCCGAGATGATACTGTTCATATGAACAGTGTTACATGTGAGGATGATAGTGTTATTTTGATGATTAACAAGCAATTATCTAGAGTATGTTATAAGTTAAATCAATACTTCATTTATAAGTCCATTACTCTCAGTATATTTGTATGAATTGACATAGATATATTTCATTGTTCATTTGAATGAATCTAACATTGAGATGCAGCAAAGAGTGGATTAAGTCGACCCAAAGATTGATTGGGTCGACCCCGGCACATCAAGAAGTCATTTGGCACACTTCTGCAAAATTGGCACAGATGAACAGTGAGTTGGGTCGACCCAAGGAAAGCATGAGTCGACCCAAACACCAAGATTCTTGAAACAAAACAGAAAAATGGCTCTCTGGATTTACTGAGAGGGTCGACCCAAACAGTGGTTGAGTCGACCCAAGCTTGAGTCGACCCAAACCCTGAGAGGGTCGACCCAAAGGCAAAACAGAAAAAGAAGTCAGAAAATAGTTCTCTGGAATTACTGAGAGAGTCGACCCAAGAAGAAGTTGAGTCGACCCAAGTGAACTTTGAGTCGACCCAAAGAATGGTTGGGTCGACCCAAGGGAAGGAAGGCTGAATTTCAAGTTTCTGTATTTTCTGAGAGGGTCGACCCAAGAAATGTTTGAGTCGACCCAAGTGAAAGTTGGGTCGACCCAAGGACAGGTTGAGCCGACCCAAACACGGGCTGAAGCATAACGGCTAGTTCTGCAGATGTACTTTTTGTCCTTCCCAAGGTCAGTAACGGCTAGTTTTTCAACTCTAACCATTGGGGCTTGTCCAAAGGATGTGGGAAGCTATTTAAAGGGGCACTATTCATCAGATAGAACAACTTTTGAAAGAGATATCAAAGAGTACACAAGAAAACAAAAGTGCCCTAATCTTCTTCATTCAAGTGCTTCATTCAAGAATCAAAGAAAGGGGTTGAGCAGATTCAAAGAGTCATCAAGAGCTCCATCCTCCCTTGAAGAGTGAAGCATCCTTGACAAAGAAGAGCAAAGCCACTTCAAAGCGATAAATACTTTCTAACTCTTCTTTGTAGTTAATATTGTTTCATTTGCTCATTTAGGAGTTTGAATCTTTCTTTTTGTTTGTCAAACTATTTGTAAAGGTTGGTTGGTGAGCCCGGAAAACCAACGAAGTAGGTTGATTGGTGAACCCGGAAAACCAATTGTAAAGGTTCGTTGGTGAGCCCGTAAAACCAACAAAGGTTTTTGGTGAACCCGGAAAATCAAATTGTAAAGGTTCGTTGGTGAGCCCGTAAAACCAACAAAGGTTTTTGGATTGTGAGCCCGGAAAACAATCCAACTGTAATCCGCGAGATTATAGTGAATTCCCAAGGGGTCGCTTGGGGAGTGGACGTAGGTGCTAAGGAGAGCATCGAACCACTATACTTTGTGTTGTTTGTGTTGTGAATTGCCTTAGCTTACTAACCATCTATTTGACTTGAGTAAGATAGTTTAAATTTAAAAGAAACCAATT
Organism: Phoenix dactylifera; assembly: GCF_051530095.1. Lineage (NCBI taxonomy): Eukaryota > Viridiplantae > Streptophyta > Magnoliopsida > Arecales > Arecaceae > Phoenix > Phoenix dactylifera. The sequence goes on along the minus strand of NC_143204.1, from coordinate 10,021,951 downwards.
CACCCCCCCCCCCTCTTGGCTTGTCACCTTGGGCAACAAGTGGTATCAGAGCAAGGTGCTCTAATAGTACTCATTGATCTCACAATCAAGAGTTAAAGATCATGACAACCCAAGTGGGATGTTCTATGAGTGAGGGGCAATCCACAAATAGACCACCTCTATTTAATGGCACAAACTACACATATTGGAAAGCTAGAATGAGGATATTCATTCAAGCTTCAGACTATGAACTATGGCAAATCATCACTGGAGGACCTCACACACCCACACTTAACATAGAGGGCACTATCATACCCAAACCAGAAATGGATTTGAATGAAAGTGATAGAAGATTAGCACAGTTAAATGCAAAAGCTATAAATGTACTTTACTGCTCATTAGATGTAAATGAGTTTAATAGAATATCTACTTGCACTACTGCCAAAGAAATTTGGGACAGACTTGAGGTCACACATGAAGGGACCAATCAAGTTAAGGAGTCAAAGATAAACATATTAGTACACAAGTATGAATTGTTTAAAATGGAATCTACTGAGTCCATAACTGAAATGTTTACTCGTTTTACTGACATTATAAATGGGCTTAAGAGTTTAGGAAAATCTTACTCTAACTCTGATTTGGTGCGAAAAATTCTCAGGTCTCTACCAAGGAATTGGGAGGCCAAGGTAACCGCTATTCAAGAAGCAAAGGACCTCAACACACTACAGTTAGAGGAGCTTCTAGGATCACTCATGACCCATGAGTTGACAATGAGGCAAAATTCAGAAGATGAGGTCAAGAGAAGAAAGCCCATTGCTCTAAAGACTACCACCCCTAAACAACTAACTGAATCGGAAGATTCGGATGATGATGAAGAAATCGATGAAGAAGGGATGGCTGTGCTTGGGAGAAGATTCAGAAAATTTATGAGAGGTAAGAATAGGTTCCATAAAAAGAAACCCTTCCTTAAAGGTAACTCAAGCAAAGAAAAGGGTAAGGACAAAGAAAAGGAAAAAGAAACTCCCATTTGCTATGAGTGTAACAAACCCGGGCATTATAAGATAGATTGCCCAGATTTGAAGTGGATGGCAAGAAAGTTGAAAAAGAAAAATTTCATGGCTGAATGGAGTGAAAGTGAGGAATCAAGCTCAGAGGAGGAAGATCATCAAGAGATGGCCCAAATGTGTCATATGGCCAATGACGATGAGGTAGATTCTGAACTTGACTGTGATTTTACTGTTGATGAATTACATGATGCATTCTTAGAACTCATGGAAGAACATAAGAAACTAATTAATAGAAATAAAGTTCTAAAAGAAGAAAATCAATCTCTTATCAAAGATAAGTTAAAGCTGTCACATAACTGTGAAACATTAAGTAGAAAACTTGCAAATGAAACCAAGAATCTAATTGCTGAAAATATCAAGCTAAAAGAAGATGCTGAAAAATATAAATCATTGGTAGATAAATTTACTCTTAGTTCTACCAAATTAAATTTGATTCTTGATAGCCAAAAAGCTGTATATGATAAGGCCGGTTTAGGATATAGAACGTATAGGAAACAAAAATTCTTAAAGAACATTTTTGTAAAAGCTAAAAGTGAAAATATTACTTGCTATTGCTGCAATAAGTTAGGACATAGAGCATATGAATGTAACTTTAGAAAGTCCAGTCAAAACAAGTTAAGTTATAATCAAAAGATTAAATTCAAGAAAGTTTGGATTCCAAAAGGAATATGGAGTACTAACCCTAAAGGACCCAACTTAGTTTGGGTACCTAAAGTTTCTTCTTGATCTTGATTGCAGATGTGTCTTGCAGCTGATAAAGTGAAAAAACGATGGTATCTAGATAGCGGCTGTTCAAGACACATGACCGGTGACGAAGATCAATTTGTCACCTTGGAATCAAAAAAGGGTGGAGTAGTAACCTATGGAGACAATGGTAAAGGGCATATCATTGGAAAGGGTAAAATTTTTATTGCTCCATCTATTTTTGTAGAAAATGTCTTATTAGTTAAGGGTTTGAAACATAACCTTCTTAGCATAAGTCAATTTTGTGATAAAGGATTTAAAGTTACATTTGAAGCATCTGTATGCATAATCACTAATCCTAAAGATAATAGCATTGTACTTGTAGGACAAAGGCAAAGAAATATTTACTTAGTAGATCTTCATGAGTTAGGCAAGAAAAATGGTTTATGCTTAATTACTAATGAAGAAAAGAAAAATGAAACTAGTTGGCTTTGGCATCGAAGATTAGGACATGCTAGTATGGAATTAATATCAAAACTAGTTAAGAAGGAATTAATAAAAGATGTGCCAAAACTGATCTTTGAAAAGGACAAAATATGTGGACCATGTTCATTGGGAAAACAAACTAAATCATCTTTCAAATCGAAGAATGTAGTATCAACAACTAGACCATTTGAACTCATACACATGGACTTATTTGGACCTACTAGAACTACAAGTCTAGGAGGGAAGAAATATGGACTAGTTATTGTTGATGATTTCTCAAGGTATACATGGGTTTCATTTTTGGCACATAAGAATGAAGCATTTTCAGAATTTTTGAAACTATATAATAATATCATAAATGAAAAGAAACTCACCTTAGTAGCAATTCGAAGTGATCATGGTGCGGAATTTGAAAATCAACACTGAAGAATTTTGCACTAAAAATAGAATATCACATCAATTTTCAGCACCTAGAACGCCTCAACAAAATGGGGTTGTTGAAAGGAAAAATAGGACATTGGCAGAAATGGCACGCACAATGTTGTGTGAGTCAAATCTTCCAAAGTACTTTTGGGCTGAAGCTATAAACACTTCTTGCCATATTCTAAATCGAGTTTTAATACGACCTATAACCAAGAAAACTCCTTATGAACTCTGGAAGAATAAGAAACCAACTGCTAAATATCTTAAAGTGTTTGGATGTAGATGTTTTATCTTAAACAATGGCAAGGAGGATCTAAGTAAATTTGATGCCAAGTCAGATGAAGGTATCTTCTTAGGATACTCCACATCTAGCAGGACATACAGAGTATTCAATAAAAGAACCTTAGTAGTGGAAGAGTCAGTCAATATTATATTTGATGAGTCTGATAGTGAGTCTGCTAGGAAAGAAAATATTGTTGATGATGATACAGGAATTATCGACTTTGAAAAGTTGAATATTGATGACGTGCCAAATCAAGATAAGGGAGATGATTGCGTGCCACCACAACCTTAAAACTTGCCAAAAGAATGGAGGTATGCACATGGACATCCTAAAGACTTAATCATTGGTGATCCATCTCAAGGGGTAAGAACTCGATCATCTCTTAGGAATTTAAATGATTATCTTGCTTTCGTTTCACAATTAGAACCTAAGAATTATGAAGAAGCTGAAAAAGATAATAACTGGATAAATGCCATGCAAGAAGAATTAAATCAATTCAAAAGAAGTAATGTATGGACATTAACTGAAAGACCAAAGCATAATTCAGTAATTGGAACAAAATGGATATTTAGAAATAAATTAAATGAAAATGGATTAGTTATAAGAAATAAGGCTAGACTTGTAGCTAAGGGATACAATCAAGAAGAAGGAATAGATTTTGATGAAACATTTGCTCCTGTAGCTAGATTAGAGGCTATTAGATTACTTCTAGCATTTGCATGTTTTATTGATTTCAAATTATGTCAAATGGATGTGAAGAGTGCATTCTTAAATGGTTTTATTGAGGAGGAAGTATATGTAGAACAACCTCCAGGTTTTGAGAATCATGAATTTCCAAATCATGTGTTTAAACTACATAAGGTATTATATGGATTAAAGCAAGCACCTAGGGCTTGGTATGATCGATTAAGCAAATTTCTGCTTAATAATGACTTTAGTAGAGGAAATGTAGATAAAACTCTATTTCTCAAAAGAAAGGACAAAAATCTATTAGTGGTACAAATATATGTAGATGACATAATCTTTGGTGCCACAAATGATACTCTTTGCAAAGAATTTGCTGATTTAATGCATGGAGAATTTGAAATGAGTTTGATGGGAGAACTAAGCTTCTTTCTAGGATTACAAATCAAACAAACTAAAGAAGGCATTTTTATTCATCAAACTAAGTATACAAAGGAAATACTAAAGAAGTTTGGGAATGAAAATCATAAGGGAGTTGGCACTCCAATGAACCCTACTAGTAAGCTAGACAAAGATGAAAAAGGGAAGAGTATTGATATTAAGCTCTATAGAGGAATAATTGGATCCTTGCTCTACCTTACTGCTAGTAGACCCGACATCGTATTTAGTGTAGGAATATATGCTAGATACCAATCCGATCCTAAGGAGTCACATTTAAGTGCTGTTAAGAGAATCCTTAGATATTTAAGAGGAACTACCAATATAGGTTTATGGTACTCAAGAGACTCATGTCTAGATTTGCTTGCATATTCAGATGCTGATTTTGCCGGATGCAAATTAGATAGGAAGAGCACAAGTGGCACATGTCAATTCTTAGGAAACAACTTAGTATCATGGTTCAGCAAAAAGCAGAATTCAGTGGCACTGTCCACAGCTGAAGCTGAATACATAGCTGCTGGTAGTTGTTGTGTTCAAGTATTATGGCTTAAGCAACAACTAGAGGACTATGGAGTTAAACTAGATAATATTCCTATTAAGTGTGATAATACTAGTGCCATCAATCTTACTAAAAATCCAGTTCAGCACTCTAAAGCCAAACACATAGAAATAAGGTACCATTTTATTAGGGATCATGTGCAAAATGGAAATATATGTATTGAGCATATATGCACTGAAAAATAATTAGCCGACATATTTACGAAACCATTGAGTGAAGATAGATTCTGCATGCTAAGGAGGGAATTAGGCATATGTGATCCTTTTTATTGAAGAAATATAAAAGGGAGCTAGTAGTCTCATGATACATTCCTCTAATTTCTAAAATCCCATGAAACATGAGTCAAACTTGTTATCTATAGATTCCTTACTCATGTATCATTGTCCCAGAAAGAAGTTATAAGGATTGGAAGCAAAGAAAATTTTTAGAAGTAAAAAGAAAGAGAAAAAGAAAAATTCTGCACTTGGGTCGACCCAACCCAGAATAGGGTCGACCCAACGTTGAGTCGACCCAAGAAAAATCTTGAGTCGACCCAACGTCGGGACCCCACTGTTAAAAGGGGACCCGAGAGCATATCTAGGGCACTGTTTACCCTTTGTCCTCTTCCGAAAACCCTTTTCCCCACTCTCAAATCTTCTCCAATCATCTCCAACCAGTAGATTTCCTTGAGATCCTAGAGAAATGGGACCCAAAAGAGCCGTAGCCAAGAGATCCGGAAGAGTCACACGGATTCAACGGGAGGAAAGGCAACCTACGGAGCCATCTCCTGTGTCTCCACGACGTGAGGCACGTGCGGAGGCCCCTCCTCCTCCTTCCCCCTCAGTGATACTTGCAAGATTTGCGGGAAGGCCGGTTACAACGGGGAGAAGGATCCATTCCGAGTTCTTTGATCAAGAAGGGTTTCGGTTGAGGGAATGGATCCAAAGGCAAGGTTGGGAGTATCTTTGCTCCCTAAATGTGGTAATCTACCCCGGATTGGTTCAGGAGTTCTATGCCTTCCTCAAAACTGGTATGGGAGGGCTTGTTTCGGAAGTTCGAGGGGTTCGAGTTCGAGTTTTCGAGGAGAGCTTGAGTGAGCTACTTCATCTACCCTGCATAGGAGCCACTCCGGAAAAGCCAGAAAACAAAATGAGAGCTCTAAAGTTGATCATGAAAAATGAGAACTTCGACTTTTCCACGAAGGTAATAGCTAGTTCTCTTTCCGCTGAAATGAGATTACTGCTCAGTATAATAAATAGGATTTTATTTCCAAAGACCGGGAGATTCGATCTCATCACAGAGCGAGATCTAGCAGTGATGGAGTGTATGATTCAGGGGATTCCCCTAAATCTTCCGGCCATGATACTGAGACAGATGAGGAAGGTGATGTGCAGCAACAGGGTATCACTACCTTATGGTATGATACTCACCTTGATTTTTCGACAGCACGGTTTAGCTCTCGAGGAGGAGGCATCCAAGAGTCTGCATCATACTGACACATACACTGCACGGACACTTATACGCATGGGATATGAGAAAGTGAACGGGCAGTGGATTCACACTGGAGCAGGCATTCAGGGTGAGGCACCAGAGGGAGATGCACCAGAGGATGAGGATGAGGAGCATATGGATCATCCTCCTGCACCTTCAGAGGCTGGACCATCATCATCCGTTCCTTCGAGAGATACGGATGAGTTCTGGAGCAGAATGACTGAGCTCATGTCAGCTCAGGCGAGGACTATCACTGACGGGCTGACGAGCCGATTGGACGCCCGGTTGGATGTCATGTCTGCTGAGATCAGTGATCTGAGGCAGCAGATAGGAGCACTCCGGAGAGAGAGAGAGACCCATGGACCATCTGTGCCACAGGCTGCTGAGTCAGAGATTTCGGCACAGAGTCATCCAGCTCGTCGTGCTCCACGCCAGACACAGTCTCACCAGGCACGACCTCCCCTCGCCACATACACTAGGAGGATGAGGACTAGATCCCAGCCGTTAGAGTCTCCCTAGGCTGATCTTAGCATTTATGTTTAGAGCCTAGGCCAGATATCTAGTTCTCATGTGTATTTTGCTTTTATCATGTATCTTTAAACTTTGATTGAGGAACATTGTATTTGTTTTCATTTTGGGCATGACTGTTTTAAAAATGTTTCTATTTTGATCAATGAAGTTTGAAGTTTGCTATTTATTGCATCTTTCCCATGTATCTTTTTGATGATAACAAAAAGGGGGAGAAGTAAAGTAAGAGTATTTATTTTAGGAGAAGTAAAGATCTTAGGGGAGAGAAGTAAAGATTTTGTAGATTAGATAAAGTAACAAAAAGGGGAGAAGTAAAGATATCTTTAGAGTAAGTAAAGAAAGATTGATAAGAGTAAAAGTAAAGAAAGAGGAATAGTAGAGAAAGGAGAAGTAAAGAAAGTAAAGAAAGGAGAAGTAAAGAAAGAAAGAGAAATAACTTGTAAAACAAATTGAAAATCATATAAGAAAGCATATACATCTAAGGGGGAGCAATTTGCAACAATGAAAATGATCAAGTCAAAAATTTATATCAAATTTCAGAATTTGGCACGCACCTCTCGCACCCCGATACATAACCTGAAACTCATATTTTATCTCAAATTTTTGAAGTTTCATCGCTAATGAATTATAAATGAAAGGGGGAGCAATTCAAAAAGTCAAATTGGCAACATTTAAATGATATAGGGGGAGATTTCACTCTTATATATGAAAAGCTGAAATTCAGCAAGTTAAGCCCTTTCAAAAACTGATTTCAAAGACAAATAACAATAGGTTCATACTCTTTATTTTGTAATCATCAAAAAGGGGGAGATTGAGGATGATAGTGTTATTTTGATGATTAACAAGCAATTATCTAGACTATGTTATAAGTTAAATCAATACTTTATTTATAAGTCCATTACTCTCGGTATATTTGTATGAATTGACATAGATATATTTCATTGTTCATTTGAATGAATCTAACATTGAGATGCAGCAAAGAGTGGATTAAGTCGACCCAAAGATTGATTGGGTCGACCCCGGCACATCAAGAAGTCATTTGGCACACTTCTGCAAAATTGGCACAGATGAACAGTGAGTTGGGTCGACCCAAGGAAAGCATGAGTCGACTCAAACACCAAGATTCTTGAAACAAAACAGAAAAATGGCTCTCTGGATTTACTGAGAGGGTCGACCCAAACAGTGGTTGAGTCGACCCAAGCTTGAGTCGACCCAAACCCTGAGAGGGTCGACCCAAAGGCAAAACAAAAAAAGAAGTCAGGAAATGGTTCCCTGGAATTACTGAGAGAGTCGACCCAAGAAGAAGTTGAGTCGACCTAAGTGAACTTTGAGTCGACCCAAAGAATGGTTGGGTCGACCCAAGGGAAGGAAGGCTGAATTTCAAGTTTCTGTATTTTCTGAGAGGGTCGACCCAAGGAATGTTTGAGTCGACCCAAGTGAAAGTTGGGTCGACCCAAGGACAGGTTGAGCCGACCCAAACACGGGCTGAAGCATAACGGCTAGTTCTGCAGATGTACTTTTTGTCCTTCCCAAGGTCAGTAACGGCTAGTTTTTCAAATCTAACCATTGGGGCTTGTCCAAAGGATGTGGGAAGCTATTTAAAGGGGCACTATTCATCAGATAGAATAACTTTTGAAAGAGATATCAAAGAGTACACAAGAAAACAAAAGTGCCCTAATCTTCTTCATTCAAGTACTTCATTCAAGAATCAAAGAAAGGGGTTGAGCAGATTCAAAGAGTCATCAAGAGCTCCATCCTCCCTTGAAGAGTGAAGCATCCTTGACAAAGAAGAGCAAAGCCACTTCAAAGCGATAAATACTTTCTAACTCTTCTTTGTAGTTAATATTGTTTCATTTGCTCATTTAGGAGTTTGAATCTTTCTTTTTGTTTGTCAAACTATTTGTAAAGGTTGGTTGGTGAGCCCGGAAAACTAACGAAGTAGGTTGATTGGTGAACCCGGAAAACCAATTGTAAAGGTTCGTTGGTGAGCCCGTAAAACCAACAAAGGTTTTTGGTGAACCCGAAAAACCAAATTGTAAAGGTTCGTTGGTGAGCCCGTAAAACCAACAAAGGTTTTTGAATTGTGAGCCCGGAAAACAATCCAACTGTAAGCCGCGAGATTATAGTGAATTCCCAAGGGGTCGCTTGGGGAGTGGACGTAGGTGCTAAGGAGAGCACCAAACCACTATACTTTGTGTTGTTTGTGTTGTGAATTGCCTTAGCTTACTAACCATCTATTTGACTTGAGTAAGATAGTTTAAATTTAAAAGAAACCAATTCACCCCCCCCCCCCCTCTCTTGGCTTGTCACCTTGGGCAACAACATGAAAATACTATTCATAACGAAAAATTTAATATTTTCACATCTATCTTCCTCCCAACAGCCACTCCCAGGTTACAACTTTCCAGCCACCAAGTCTTCATCTTCCCACCGCTACGTCTGCAGCAAACTATTGCCACAACCTCCCATCATCCTGCCATCACCTCATCCCAAACAACACATCACAGCCTCTGGTTTCCCTTGTTCATTTCAACGCTGCCTTCTTCAACCTCGGCAACACGTCATCTTCTTCGCGTGCGTCCTCGCTGCCGAATCCCGGCCGAGCCAACGCCCGAACTCGCAGCCAACACCTCCCCGACGTCCTCCGACTCAGCATGTCTTCATCCCTGCCATCTTTCTGGAACAGCGGATGTTCTCCACGAATTTTCCATCCTCAACGTATTCAAAGCAAGCCATCTTCTTCAGCCATTTCCATATAGTTCTTCATCAACTCCCCGGGTTCTTCTCAGCGAGGTCCCAACCGAAGCACATGTCCCTGCATCTGCAGCCGTCCCGCCTTCCACACGATCGTCCATCGCGTTCGCTGGCGAAGCTGCATCCCAGCTGCAAGGCGTCTCCAAATCCTCCGCAATCACCATGCTTCCCAGCTGTCATTCCGAGTAAATGCAGTATCTCCAGCTCCTCTTCCGTGATCCAGCCTCCCACGCCCGTCCGACTGCAAGCATGATCCAAGCATCGCGTCCAGCCGTCCGTGATCAACGTTCCCAGCGTCTTCCCACCGGATCCACCTCCCAGCGATCCCGCAGCATCCAGCCGTCCGCATCATGGCCATTTCCTCCTCCGTTTCAGCATCCCGGATGACACGCCTTCCTCCCATCGATCACGCACCCCGGACGTTCCCTCTTCCGCATCTCATCCCAAGCGTCTGCAATCGGCCGCCTGTGATTCCTCCCCAAATTTCAGCACCCCGCGACTATAAGAGGAGGGGAGGAGAGGCCATCGAAGAGGGGAGGGTGGAGGTTCTCGGAGGGGGTTGGGCCAAAGAACAGGGGAGGGAGCACTCGGTAGCTAGCCTTGCACAAGAGACAGGAAAGAGGCTGACTAGTACCGAGTTCGAGGTAAGATTGTGAAGTAAGGCCGGAGGCACATGAATCGCAAGAATTGTATGGGAGTCGTCCTCGGAGGGACTTCCCGAATGACCGTACCGGGGAATTCTACCGTACTCCGTGCAGTTATGGTTGTTGATCCTGCGGAGCCTACCCAAAGGTTCAGGCCGGATTGATTGAAGTGGGTGATACGTTGATCTGCTGGTAACGAGCAGCTTTCAGCGAAAGAGTCCTGCAAGTCCTTACCTTACTCTGTTGGGTTGTGGAGCCTGATCCATTTCTTTTTCCTAGACTCCTATGTGCACTATGGTGGTGGAGGATCAAGGGAAGACAAGCTGGAAAGAGTTTCGAGAAGATTCGGAGTTGAATCAGCAAAGAAAGAAACATTCAGCAAGGTCCGGAGTCGACTCCAGCAGACTTGGAGTCGACTCTGGCACGCAGGAAGTCTTGGCACAGCTTTTGGAGTCGACTCCAGCAGAATGGGAGTCGACTCCCCAGTGTTGGAGTCGACTCGAGAACTCCAGGAGTCGACTCCCACAGGCAGACAGAGAGGCATTTTTCTGTGGACTGTTTTCCGAGTCGACTCGCAGAATTGCGGGAGTCGACTCGAGCACGGGTTTCACGCAAGGCTGAGTTATGAACCGGGTCCAAGCCAAGGTTTTTGGTAGCCCTAATCAAGTAAGAGATTTGGAGGTATAAATAGACTTCTTGAGGGACACGAGAGAAAGGTTGCAACCCAGAGAAACCCTAGAACTCATCAACGAGAGGTTCCAAAAGGAAGATCCTTTGTGTGCATCAGCAAGACGTCGTGTTGCTCGTCTTGAGAGAGATTGTTTGCTGTGAGAAAGAGAGTTTGTTTTCTCTTCTCTTGAATCTCTGTAACCTCCTTTGATCATATAGTGAATTATTGATCTGTGCGGCTGTGGACGTAGGAGCAAGAGACTCCGAACCACATAAACTTGTTTGTCTTGTGCGTTTTGCTATTGCTTTTGCCGTGTTATTCATCTCTCCTACTATCCTTTATATTCCGCATTTGCTGTTTGATTCCTAACAACTGGTATCAGAGCCATCTGGTTCAAAGGAAAAAGTGGGAGCAATGGCGGCTGAAGAAGGCAAGGTCAAGATTGACAGATTTGACGGCAAAGACTTTGGTTTCTGGAAGATGCAGATCGAAGATTATCTATATCAGAAGAAACTTCATCTACCTCTTGAAGGTATGAAACCGACAGATATATCACAGGCCGACTGGGATTTAATGGATCGTCAGGCTTTGGGAGTTGTTCGCTTGACGTTGGCTCGAAACATTGCGTTCAACGTTTTGGAAGAGAAGACAACAGCAGGTTTGCTGAGAGCATTGTCGAATATGTATGAAAAACCCTCGGCCTCCAACAAGGTGTACCTGATGCGCCGTTTATTCAATCTGAAGATGAGTGAAGGTTCCTCTGTTACTGATCACATCAATGAGTTCAATCTGATTACGAGCCAGTTGAGTTCGGTGGAAATCAGTTTTGAAGATGAAGTTCGTGCCCTAATTCTTCTATCCTCCTTGCCAGAAAGTTGGGGTGCAACGGTGACAGCTGTAAGCAGTTCCTGCGGCTCAAACAAACTGAAGTTTGAGGAGGTCCGAAATCTGATACTCAGTGAAGATATCAGAAGGAGGGAGTCTGGTGTGAAATCTGGTTCGATCCTGAACACATCTGAAGGCAGAGGAAGAACTGTGCAACGCAGTGAAAACCGTGGCAGATCGAAGTCTAAGAGGAGGAGCAAGTCTAGATCGAAAGGCGATGGCTGCTGGCATTGTGGCAAGATGGGCCACACGAGGAAGAATTATTGGCTTAGAAAGAAGAATCCAAGCAAGGGGCAGAACGAGGTGTCCGTGAATGCAACCACAGATGAAGCCAACGATGCTTTGATTCTCAGCGTGGACAGCCCTATGGAATCGTAGATACTAGACTCTGGAGCTTCGTTTCATTCTACCTCACGGAAGGAGTGTATGCTAAACTACACTGCAGCAGACTTCGGAAAGGTTTATCTCGCTGATGATGAGCCTTTAGATATTGTGGGGACAGGTGAAGTTCATATCAGGATGATGAATCAGTCAGTGTGGAAATTGAAGAATGTGAGGCATATCCCAGGCTTGAAGAGAAACTTGATTTCTGTTGGGCAGCTTGACAGCGAAGGGTATGTTACTACCTTCGTAGGTGGTTCATGGAAAATCACCAAAGGAGCTATGGTGATAGCACGTGGGAACAAGTTGGGGACTCTCTACATGACCAATGACACCAAGGATACGGTGGCATTAACAGAAACAGGTGCAGATAGTTGTCTTTGGCATCGCAGACTTGGACATATGAGTGAGAAAGGTATGAAGATGATGGTGAAGAAGAACAAGCTAGCAGATCTGAAAACTGTTGATGTAGGTCTCTATGAAGACTGCATATTTGGGAAGCAGAAAAAGGTTAGTTTCTCAAAGGGTGGAAGAACACCGAAGACAGAAAAGCTAGAGCTTGTACACACAGATGTGTGGGGGCCTTCACCGGTTGCATCTCTTGGAGGCTCACACTATTATGTCACGTTCATTGACGACTCTACCAGAAAGGTTTGGATTTATTTCATGAAGCACAAATCAGAGGTATTTGTCACCTTCAAAAGGTGGAAAAATCTGGTGGAGAATGAATCTGGTGCAAAGATAAAACGACTAAGGTCTGACAATGGCGGTGAGTATGACAGCAGTGAGTTCAAGGAATTCTGCGCAGTGAATGGAATCCGAATGGAGAAGACAATACCAAGCACACCGCAGCAAAATGGGGTGGCTGAGCGAATGAACAGAACCCTGAACGAGAGAGCCAATAGTATGAGGATCCATGCTGGTTTGCCCAAGATGTTTTGGGCTGAGGCAGTCAACACCGCAGCGTATCTAATAAACAGAGGCCCGTCGGTTCCCCTAGATTGCAAATTGCCTGAAGAAGAGTGGACAGGAAAAATAGTAAATTTGTCACACTTGAGGGTCTTTGGGTGTGTCTCCTTTGTGCACATTAATGCAGAGAAAAGGGACAAGCTAGATGCAAAGTCCAGAAAGTGTTTCTTCATTGGATATGGTACAGATGATTTTGGTTACAAGTTCTGGGATGCACAGAACCAGAAGGTCATCAGAAGCAAGGATGTGATATTCAATGAGCGAGTTCTCTATAAGGACAAGAATACTTCAGATCTTGAGAGTGCAGGGGAGCAAAGCAAGGAAAAACAGCAAGTTGAGTTACAAGAGATTACAGAAGAAGACGTTGCCAAAAGAGTTCAGAGAAATTCTGAAAATTCAGAAACTGTTGCGGCACAACCTCAACCAAGTATACCACAGCTGAGAAGATCTACAAGAATCTCCAAACAACCGGATAGATATTCATCCTCTTTACATTATCTGCTATTGACAGATGGAGGTGAACCCGAGTGTTATGAAGAAGCCATGGAAAGTGAAGATTCGGTGAAGTGGGAGTTAGCCATGAAGGACGAGATGAAGTCCTTGGATAGAAATCAAACTTGGGAACTCAGTTCACTACCAGAAGGCAAGAAGGCTTTACAGAACAAGTGGGTCTACAAAGTTAAAGAGGAACATGATGGCAGCAAAAGGTACAAAGCAAGGTTGGTTGTGAAAGGCTTCCAACAGAAGGAAGGTATCGACTACACTGAGATTTTCTCTCCAGTAGTCAAATATTCAACAATCAGAGTGATTCTGAGTATTGTGGCAGCAGAAAATCTGTATTTGGAGCAGTTGGATGTTACAACTGCATTTCTCCATGGAGAGATTGATGAAGACATCTACATGCAGCAACCTATCGGCTTTGCAGTTCCTAACAAGGAGAACCTTGTATGCAAACTGAAGAGAAGTTTGTATGGTTTGAAACAGGCCCCGAGGTTGTGGTACAAAAAGTTCGATGGATTCATGATCAACAATGGTTTTGCAAGATGCCAAGAAGATCATTGCTGTTATCATAAGGTACTTGATGGCGGTTTTATCATCTTACTCTTGTATGTTGACGACATGTTGATAGCCGGACCGAACCTATAAGAGATTGAAAGATGGAAGAAAGAGCTATCAAGAAAGTTTGCAATGAAAGACATGGGTGCAGCAAAACAGATGCTTGGGCTGAGGATTGAAAGGGATAAGGTGGCTGGAACACTGAAGCTTTCTCAAGCTAACTACATTGATAAGGTGTTGAATAGATTCAATATGACAGATGCAGATTCTGTGAAGACACCTTTAGCGAGCCATTTCAAACTTTCAAAAGAGCAATCACCCAAGGATGATGAGGAGCTGAAGAAGATGTCAAGGGTACCATATGCTTCAGCTGTAGGCAGCTTGATGTATGCTATGATATGCACGAGACCCGACATTGCACATGCAGTGGGAGCTGTGAGCAGATACATGGCCAATCCGGGTAGACAACATTGGGAGGCTGTCAAGTGGATCCTAAGATATTTGAAAGGCACCAGAAATGTAGGCTTGTGTTATAGAAAAGGCAGTCAAACACTACAAGGTTTTGTGGATGCAAACCTAGGAGGTGATACTGACACTAGAAGAAGCACCACAGGGTATGTTTATACCGTAGGCGGGACAGCAGTGAGCTGGTTCTCACAACTGCAAAAGATCGTTGCTCTTTCGACAACTGAGGCAGAATATGTTGCCATTACAGAAGCCAGCAAGGAGATGATTTGGCTACAAAACCTTCTGAAAGAGCTGGGCAGAGAACAGAAATGTAGTGTACTATTCTGCGATAGTCAAAGTGCTATTCACTTAGCTAAGAACCCAATGTTTCATGCAAGAACGAAGCACATACAGCTGAGATATCACTTCATCAGAAAGTTGCTAGAAGATGGCACTTTGTTACTTGAGAAGATTCAAGGAGAAAAGAATTCAGCTGATATGTTGACTAAGACAGTCACTACAGAGAAATTGAGGCTATGCATGGCCTCAATTGGCCTCCAAAGATAGTTGAATGGAGGTGCCGCACAGAGAATACATATCAAGATATGGAAGTTTGTTTTATTTTCAAGATAGATGCACAACTGGATGTATCAGTCTCCAAGTGGGAGAGTTGTTGGGTTGTGGAGCCTGATCCATTTCTTTTTTCTAGACTCCTATGTGCACTATGGTGGTGGAGGATCAAGGGAAGACAAGCTGGAAAGAGTTTCGAGAAGATTCGGAGTTGAATCAGCAAAGAAAGAAACATTCAGCAAGGTCCGGAGTCGACTCCAGCAGACTTGGAGTCGACTCTGGCACGCAGGAAGTCTTGGCACAGCTTTTGGAGTCGACTCCAGCAGAATGGGAGTCGACTCCCCAGTGTTGGAGTCGACTCGAGAACTCCAGGAGTCGACTCCCACAGGCAGACAGAGAGGCATTTTTCTGTGGACTGTTTTCCGAGTCGACTCGCAGAATTGCGGGAGTCGACTCGAGCACGGGTTTCACGCAAGGCTGAGTTATGAACCGGGTCCAAGCCAAGGTTTTTGGTAGCCCTAATCAAGTAAGAGATTTGGAGGTATAAATAGACTTCTTGAGGGACACGAGAGAAAGGTTGCAACCCAGAGAAACCCTAGAACTCATCAACGAGAGGTTCCAAAAGGAAGATCCTTTGTGTGCATCAGCAAGACGTCGTGTTGCTCGTCTTGAGAGAGATTGTTTGCTGTGAGAAAGAGAGTTTGTTTTCTCTTCTCTTGAATCTCTGTAACCTCCTTTGATCATATAGTGAATTATTGATCTGTGCGGCTGTGGACGTAGGAGCAAGAGACTCCGAACCACATAAACTTGTTTGTCTTGTGCGTTTTGCTATTGCTTTTGCCGTGTTATTCATCTCTCCTACTATCCTTTATATTCCGCATTTGCTGTTTGATTCCTAACATACTCCTGGGTAGCAATTTCGCTATGTAGTCAAGAAGAGTTTCTATTAAACCCTTCGGGTTTCTAATCTTCCATTCTTTGCTAGTCCAGTCTTTATAAAAATTTGAGTGTCGAAAATGAAAAGTCGCAAGTGATGGTGTGGTTCACTAGGATTCTTAGTGGTTGGAACTTCCAACAATGAGGATCCACCCTTTTTTAGACCGAGGCAACTACGTAAAAGGGCAGCTCTTTTGATCAGGAAGACTGATTAAGGAGGCTAATTATACTATCATTACTCTAATCCCCAAGACTGAGACTGCTGATAGGATTGGAACATTTTAGACCCATTTCTCTTTTGGGAGAGAAGAGAGAAAGAAAAAAAAAAGAAACAGAGCATGGCTCTGTTTTGGTTTGAAAAGAAAGAATAAAAAAATAGGGGAGGAGAAGAAAGGGAAGTTTTGTGATTTTTCTTCCTTTGTTTTTATGTTTTATTTTGTAGAAGGAGGAAGCATTAGGCTTCCAATCTTCATTTTATTTTTGTAATCAATTTATTTTTATCAAATCTATCATTTCTCTTTCATGCAATACTTGTTCTAGGTTCAGTTTAATTTCCGCTTTTTATGCAATCTTTTAATTTTCTTTTATACAATTTATGTTCCATGCTTCAATCTTCTTAGCTTCCATCCATTTTCTATGCCAAAGCTCTTCTTTGATTAGTTAAATATATAAATGCTTTTTGAATCTAAGTACCTGTCTTTTAGTTAATTTCAATTAGAAAACATTCTCTGGTAGACCAGAGAATCATTTAACATCCTCAAAGTAATGTTTTTCTTCTACCATTCAAAAATCGATTTCGAATCCGAGTAAACATTTTAATTTTTATGCAACTCCAATCGCCTCCCTGTGGATCGACCTCTTACGACCACTATTCTTTGAATAGAAAAGGTAAGAGTATAATTAAATTAAACTTTGTTTGTCTGTTCTAACAACGATCTGTTTAGCGTATTTTTAGGTAAACAAGAATTCGACAACAAGACCTCTCCGCTATCTAGTCGATGTGGGATTAAGTTCGGACCCTTTATTCCTAAAACATAGCCCCCCCCCCAGCGGAGGGGTCTATGTCGAAGTCAAGGGCTCTTAATGAAAGCACCATTGATGAGGCCGAGGGTATCCCCCGAACCCCAAAGCTCAGTGCCCACCGGGCTCAGACAGCGGAAGCAACTGCTTCTCCTCAGAGGTATTATCCGCTTTGGGGGGGTTTCATAGTCTCTTCTCCACGCATGGTTTTGCCCCACAAAAGGCACCTCTGAAGAGAAAAAGGCAGCCCCCCTCTATTTAAGGAACAGACCTCTCCTCTATCTAGTCGATGTGGGACTAAGTTCAGACCATTTATTTCCACAACAACTCGGGCATGCACTCGGTCGTCTTCCTCGGTCGTGGTAGCCCCATCACTGCTCGTGGCTATTGGATCTGCGTCGCCGCTAGCCAAGGGTCAAAAATCAACCTTCGAATCTCCTCCCCCGAGCTCGACTCTGGCTCACCAGGGTCACCCCAAGTCTCCACCACCATGGGGGTGGTGGGACCACTGCCGATCTAGCCCCTCCTCCGCCTGCACCATAGACGGGAATCGATATGCTGCCTCCTAAGTGCCTGATCCTTCCGCAGCCCAAGCAAAACTTTGGGACATTTTGTAGACAAAGAACTGCCACAGCACCCTCATCTTTCCCTTGATTAGGACGTCGGGCAGCAGTGGCGCGGAAGCATCGATGGCTACCTTCACTCGAGCGAAGCCCATCATCCACTGCTGCTTCGTCACTCTATCGATAGCGAGCGGCCGACCCACCATCGCAGCAATTTGGAGGATAGTCTCACTAGACCAGTACTCCATCGGCAGCCGACGGAGCCGAATCCACACTACCGCTATCTTCATGGCATCCAACCCTGACACAAAGTCGGGAACCCACGGCTCTATGGCCAAGAGTTGGCCTGCCACCACCCACGGCCCTCTAATGAGGGCCCGCTCCCAATCTGCCATTGTTTTAAACCTCAGAGCAAGGTGATCGTCGACCAGGGGCACCACCACCACCTCCACTTCCATCTTTCATTGGGCCGCCACATCCTTGGCCACCTAGTCCACCGGCACTCGACGGTCGAGGCTACAGACCACCACCACTAGGTCATCCCACTCTCTCCGCAATGCCTCATTGGCTCGTCCGGCAGCTCGAGGACTGCCTTGAACATCCGCCGGAGGTTTTCCACCTCTGCTTTTGAGACCCGATGGGTCGCCCAGACCCTGGGCTTCGCCCGAGCCATCGGTTCCTCGTTCCATGAGGCTGCGCCCGGCCCTCACCCCTGGCAACCCCCGCCGCCACTTTGCCAGCTTTCGCCTTTCCTTCCATCTCCGTCGTGCATGATTCTTGGCACAATCACTCCTTAGAACGAACTAGTCATTCCCTGGTTAGTACCTTCATGAGTTACTTTTAGCCTATCCCACATTTCTTTAGCAAAAGAGCAAGTAGATATTCTATTAAATTTATTAGCATCTAGAAAACAGTATAAAACATTCATGGCTTTAGCATTTAGCTAAGCCATCTCTTTATCAAATTCATCTTATTTTCCTTCAGGTTTCGGAAGAGACACACCATCAATAATCTTTGTAAATGTGTGAGGACTATTTACTATGACATTCCACGTATCATAGTCAAGCGCTTAAATAAAAATACACATGCGAGCATTCCAAAAAGTATCTTGTGTATCAATAAATAGAGGAGGTCTATTTGTGGATTGTCCCTCGGTAAGAGAGGTATTAACGTAGGTTGTCATAGATTTTTAACTCTTGATGGTTAGGTCAACGAATGTCTCAAGTACCAGGCTTGTTGCCCAAGGTGACAAGCCAAGAAGGGGGGTGAATTGGTTTCTCTAAATTTTTACTATCTTAATTGAGTCAATTGATGGGCGAGTGAAGTTAAAACAATACACAATGCAAACACACAAGAAGTATAGTAGTTCGGTGCTCTCCTAAGGACCTACGTCTACTCCCCAAGCGATCCCTTAGGAATTCACTATAATCCGGGCTCACAAATCCAAAAATCTTTGCACTTTGGTTTTCCGGGATCACCAAGAACCTATGTTGGCTTTACGGGCTCACCAACGAACCTTCACAATTGGTTTTACGGGTTCACCAACAAATCTACACCATTGGTTTTACGGGCTCACCAAAAACTTATGTTGGTTTTACGGGCTCACCAACGAACCTTTACAAGATGATTAAAAAGAAGAAGAAAGTTGAAACTCCTAGATGAGCAAATATAACAATTATAAGCTACAAAGAAGAGTTTAAAATATAGTTATCGCTTGATGAGACTTCTCTCTTCTTTGTCAAGATTGCTTCACCCTTCAAGGGTTGATGGAGCTCTTAATGTTCCTTAGAATCTGCTCTACCACTTCTTTTTGACTCTTTGAGTGAAGCACTTGGATGAAGAAAATTAAGACTCTTGTCTTTCTTGTGTGAGCTTTGATATTTTTCAAAAGGATGTTTTCTCTGATGAATAGTGTCACTTTAAATAGTTTTTCTCATCCATTGGACACCCCCCATTGGTTAGATTTCAAAAACTAGCCGTTACTTACTGTTGAGAGGACAAAAAGTACTTCTGCAAAACTAGTCGTTATGCTTCTGCCCGTGCTGGGGTCGACCCAAACTTTTCTGAGGTCGACTCCTGCTTCATTGGGGTCGACCCTCTCAGAAAACACAGAACCTTACATTTCAGCCGTTTTTCACTGGGGTTGACTCAATACTTTTTGGGGTCGACTCAAGGTACAGTGGGGTCGACTCAAGTTCAATTGGGGTCGACCCTCTCAGGAATTCCAGAGAGACAGTATTGAACGACACAGCCTTGGAGTTGACTTATGTTCAGTTGGGGTCGACTCCATTGGGGTCGACTCAAGCATTCCTGGGGTCGACTTAAGGAAGGTTGGGGTTGGCCCTCTCAGTAAATTTCAGAGACTTGTTTTCTTGAGGCTTGAAGATGGGGTCGACTCAAGCAAGCTTGGGGTCGATTCAACTACTGTTCATCCGTGCCATTTTTGCAGAAGTGTGCCTGATGGTTCCATTATGTGCCGGAGTCGACTCCACCAATCTTGGGGTCGACTCATTCCATGCTACAACTTAAGGTTAGATTCATCCATACAATCAATGAAATATACTTCAAGCAATTTTGAATGTATGCCATGGTAGTGTTACATACTCTTAACAATGAAAATTACTATTGTCCCCTTAAGAGTACGTTTCACTTGAAACTTTGTCGAATTAGAATTTAGAATTCACTATCCCTTTTCTATCGCAAATTTTATATCATTATTAATCATTGAAATACATCTTGATCTTATTCTTCTATTGTACCGAGAGTGACGAACTCAGTAATGATGTATCATGTTAACTTTTAGTATTTAATTAGATATTTCCTCAATAGTTGTGTTAATCATCAAAATACCACTATCATCCTCAATCTTCTCCTTTTTGATGATTACAAAATATTGAGTATGAGCAGATTGATACTTATCTTAAAATTAGTTTTAGAAGAGCTCAAGTTGCTGAATTTCAGCTTTTCAAATTTGAGAGTGAAGTCTCCCCCTTTTTCATCCAAATATTGCCAATTTAAACTTTTGATTTTCTCCCCCTTTCTTTTATATTTGGTTAAAGATGAAACTTCAAAAATTTGAGATAAAGCAAGAGTTTCAGGTTATGTATCGAGATATGAGAGGTATGTGCCAAATTCTGAAATTTAATTAAATGTTTAGACTTTAACATTTTCATTGTTACATATCGCTCCCCCTTAAGCATATATTATTTTCTATAATAATTTTCAAACTTATTTGTCAACTTATTGCAACTTCTTTCTTTCCTTACTTTTTCCCCTTTTTGTTATCATCAAATAGGTGCATGGCAATAGATAAGTGGATACAGTAAATAATAAACAGTCAAGTTTCATTGATCAAAATGGAACATTGTAGTACATTAATGTCAAAAATACAATGTTCTTCAATCAAAGTGCAAAGTACATCAACAAGGCAAAATACATATGAGAGCTAGATAAATCCTAAGCACTAATCATAATGCTAACACCAGCCTAGGGGTATCTAAGGGCTGTGATCTAGTCCTCATCCTTCTAGTATAAGTGGCGAGGGGAGGTCGAGCCTGATGGGATTGAGTCTGGCGTGGACCTCGCTGAGCTGGATGACTCTGTGCCGAAACTTCCGACTCAGCTGCTCGGGGCACAGATGGATCATGAGCCTCTCTCTCTCTCCGTAATGCTCCTACCTGCTCTCTGAGATCGCTAATCTCAGCAGTCATAATGTCCATCCTGCCCGTCAATCCGTCAGAGAGAGTCCTCACCTAAGCTGACACAAGCTTAGTCATCCTACTCCAAAACTCCTCTGTGCATCCCGTGGGTACGGATGACGATGGGCCAGCCTCTGAAGGTGCCGTAGGATGAACCTCAGGTACCTCAGCCTCAGGGATGGGGTCTCCATCCTCTGGTGCATCACCCTCTGGTGCATGTATCCCTGCTCCTTCACGCACCCACTGCCCGTTCACCTTCTCATAACCCATGCGAACTAGGGACCGTGTAGTGTAAGTGTCGGTAAATAATAGATGCCTGGAGATCTCTCCCTCTACTAATATGTCATGCTGTCGGAAGACCAGGGTGAGTATCATACCATAGGGCAGGGAGACTCTCGACTTGCATATAGCCTCTCTCATCTGCTTGATCATCATAGCTGGGAGGTACAGGGGAATGCCTTGAATAACGTGCTCCATAATGACCAAATCTCTCTCAGACATATGATCAAATCTCCCACTTTTCGGAAACCAAATCTTACCTATGAAGTTGTGTAACAACCTCATCTCAGCTGATAGAGAGCTCGCTATCACTTTTTCGGAATAGTCAAAATTATCGTTCTCAAGGATCAACTGTAGAGCTCTCAACTTATTTTCCGGCCTTTCTGGAGTTGCACCTTCGCAGGGAAGATGGAGCAACTCACTCAAACTTCCTTCTGAAATCCTAACCCGTACACCTCGGACTTCAGACACAAGCCCTCCCATTCCAACTTTTAGGAAGGCATAGAACTCACGAACCAAGCCCGGGTAGGTCACCAAATCTAGGGAGCAAAGATACTCCCATCCTTGCCTTAGGATCCAATCCCCCAACCGGAACCCTTCTTGATCCAAAAATTCGGAGTGGATCCTTCTTTCCGTGGTTACCGGTCTCCCCGCATATTTAGCAAGTTGAACTGAAAGGAAAGGAGGTGGAGAAGGCTCAACACGTGTCTCACCTTGTGGGAGAACTGTAGATGAATCTCTAGCATGTCTATCTACAATGGTTGGGCGTGAGACTCTTCCGGATCTCTTAGCAACGGCTCGTTTGGGTCCCATTTTCACCAAATCCTTCCTTAGGTCTTGATCTAACGGCATAGAGAAGCAATCTAGCACTGTTTGGAGATGATTGGAAGGGGTTGGAAAGTGGGAAATAGGATTTTAGGAAGAGGACAAGATGAAACAGTGCCCTAGAATAGCTTACGGGTCTCTCTTTAAAAACAGGGTCCCGCCATTGGGTCGACCCCAGATTTTTCTTGGGTCAACTCAACGTGGGGTCGACCCCATTCTGGCTCGGGTCGGCCCCAGTTCAGAAAATTTTCTTTCTCTTCCTTTCTTTTTTTAAAAAAAATTCTTCCTTTCCTCCAATCCTTATAAATTCTTTATGGGACAATGATACATGAGTAAGAAATCTATAGATGACTAGTTTGACTAATGTTTCATGGGTTTTTCAAAATGGGAGGAGAGTATCATGAGACAACTTGTTCCTTTTATATCTCCTTAATCAAAAGGATCACATATGCCTAATTTCCTCCTAAGCATGCAAAATCTATCTTCACTTAAAGGTTTTGTGAATATGTCAGCTAATTGTTTCTCAGTACATACATGCTCAATACATATGTTCCCATTTTGCACATGATCTCTAATGAAATGATATCTTATTTCAATGTGTTTGGCTTTAGAGTGCTGAACCGGATTTTTAGTAAGATTAATGGTACTAGTGTTATCACACTTTATAGGAATGTTGTCTAGTTTAATTCCATAGTCCTCTAGTTGTTGCTTGAGCCATAGTACTTGAGCACAGCAACTCCCGGCAGCTATTTTTTCGGCCTCAACCGTTGACAATGCTACCGAATTCTGCTTTTTGCTAAACCATGATACTAAGTTATTTCCTAAAAATTGACATGTTCCACTAGTGCTCTTCCTATCTAATTTGCAACCAGCAAAATCTGCATCAGAATATGCAAGTAAATCTAGATAGGAGTCTCTATAGTACCATAAACCTATGTTTGTGGTTGCTCTCAAATATCTAAGGATTCTTTTGACAGCACTTAGATGTGACTCCTTAGGATCTGATTGGTATCTAGTACATATTCCCACACTAAACACTATGTCTGGCCTACTAATAGTAAGGTAAAGCAAAGATCTAATTAATCCTCTATAAAGCTTTATATCTATACTTTTTCCCTTTTCATCTTTGTCTAGCTTACTAGTGGGATTCATTGGGGTACCTATTCCCTTGTGATTTTCATTCCCAAACTTTTTTAATATTTTCTTTGTGTACTTAGTTTGATAAATAAAGATACCTTCCTTAGTTTGCTTGATTTGTAATCCGAGAAAAAAATTTAGTTCTCCCATCATACTCATCTCGAATTCTCCTTGCATTAATTTAGCAAACTCTTTGCAAAGATTATCACTAGTTGCACCAAAAATTATGTCATCTACGTATATTTGAACTACTAGCAGATTTTTGTCTTTTCTTTTGAGAAAAAGTATTTTATCTACATTTCCCCTACTGAAATCATTATTCAGTAGAAATTTGTTTAGTCGATCATACCAAGCCCTAGGTGCTTGTTTCAATCCATATAATGCCTTATGTAATCTAAACACATGATTTGGCAATTTATGATTCTCAAAACCAGGAGGTTGCTCTGCATATACTTCTTCCTCTATAAAACCGTTTAAGAAGTCACTTTTTACATCCATTTGATACAATTTGAAATCCATGAAGCATGCAAAAGCTAGAAGTAATCTAATAGCTTCTAATCTGGCCACGGGAGCAAATGTTTCCTCAAAATCTATCCCTTCTTCTTGATTGTATCTCTTAGCTACAAGTCTAGCTTTATTTCTTATAACTATCCCATTTTCATCTAATTTATTTCTAACGATCCATTTTGTTCCAATTACAGAGTTATGCTTTGGTCTCTCAGTTAATGTCCATACATTACTTCTTTTGAATTGATTTAATTCTTCTTGCATAGCATTTATCCAATTTATGTCTTTTTCAGCTTCTTCATATGTCTTAGGTTCTAATTGTGAAACAAAAGCAAGATAGTCATTTAAATTTCTAAGAGAGGATCGAGTTCTTACCCCTTGAGATGGATCACCAATGATTAAGTCTTTAGGGTGTCCATGTGCATACCTCCATTTCTTTGGCAAGTCTTGAGATTGTGGTGGCACGCGATCATTTTTCTTTTCTTAATTTGGCACGTCATCAAGATTCAATTTTTCAAAGTCAATAATTCCTGCATCTTCATCAAGAGTATTTTCTCTCCTAGGAGACTCACTATCAGACTCATCAAAAATGATATTAATTGACTCTTCAACTACAAGAGTTCTTTTATTGAATACTCTTTATGCCCTGCTAGATGTAGAGTATCCTAAGAAGATACCTTCATCTGACTTGGCATCAAATTTACTTAGATCCTCCTTGCCATTGTTTAAAATGAAACGTCTACATCCAAATACTCTAAGATATTTAGCAGTTGGTTTCTTATTCTTCCAAAGTTCATAAGGAGTTTTCTTGGTTATAGGTCATATTAAAATTCGATTTAGAATATGGTAAGCAATACTTATAGCTTCAGCCCAAAAGTACTTTGAAAGATTTGACTCGCACAATATTGTGCGTGCCATTTCTGCCAAGGTCCTATTTTTTCTTTCAACAACCTCATTTTGTTGAGGCGTTCTAGGTGCTGAAAATTGATGTGAGATACCATTTTCATTACAAAATTCTTCAAAGTGTTGATTTTGAAATTCAGTTCCATGATCACTTCGAATTGCTATTAAGGTAAGCTTCTTTTTAGTTATAATATTTTTATAATATTTCAAGAATGCTGAAAATGCTTCATTCTTATGTGCAAGAAATGAAACTCATGTATATCTTGAAAAATCATCTACAATAACTAGTCCATTACTTCTTCCCTCCTAAACTCACGGTTCTAGTGGGTCCAAATAGATCCATATGTATTAGTTCAAAAGGCCTAGTGGTTGATACTATATTCTTTGATTTGAAAGATGATTTTGTTTGCTTTCCTAATGAGCATGGTCTACAGATTTTGTCCTTTTCAAAGATCAATTTTGGCGCATCCTTTATCAAGTCCTTCTTGACTAGTTTTGATATTAAGTCCATACTAGCATGTCCTAGTCTACGATGTCAAAGCCAACTTGTTTTATTTTTTCTTTCTTCATTAGTAATTAAACATAATCCATTTTTCTTGCCTAACTCATGAAGATCTACCATGTAAATATTTCTCAGCCTTTGTCCTATAAGTACAATGCTATTATCTTTAGGATTTGTGATTATACAGACTGAAGCTTCAAATGTGACTTTAAGACCTTTATCACAAAACTGACTTATGCTAAGTAGGTTATGTTTCAGACCATTAACTAATAAAATATTTTCTATAAAGGTGGATGGAGTAATGTAAATTTTACCCTTTCCAATGATAAATCCTTTTCCATTGTCTCCATAGGTTACCACTCCACCCTTCTTAGATTCCAAGGTGACAAATTGTTCTACATCACCTGTCATGTGTCTTGAACAGCCGCTATCTAGATACCATCGTTTATCCACCTTATTAGCTGCAAGACACCCCTGCAATCAAGATCAAGAATATGCTTTAGGTATCCAAACTATGTTGGGTCCTTTAGGGTTAGTACTTGATGTTCCTTTTGGAACCCAAATTTTCTTGAATTTTAGCTTATAATTATTACTCAATTTGTTGTAGCTAGACTTTCTATAATTACATTCATATACTTTATGTCCTAATTTATTGCAGCAATGACAAGTTATATTTTCATTTTTGGCTTTCACAAATATGTTCTTTAAGTATTTTTGTTTCCTATTTGTTTTATATCCTAAACCAGCTTTATTATATACAGCTTTTTGACTATCAAGAATCATATTTAATTTAGTTGAGCTAAGTGTAAACTTGTCCACTAAGAATTTGTATTTTTCAGCATCTTCTTTTAACTTGACATTTTCAGCAATTTGACTTTGGTTTCATTGGTGAATCTCCTACTTAATGTTTCATAGTCATTAGATAGTTTTAGTTTTTCTTTGATAAGAGATTGATTTTCATCTTTTAGAACTTTATTTTTGTTGATTAATTTCTTGTGTTCTTCCATGAGTTCTAAAAATGCATCATGTAATTCTTCTAATGTAAAATCACATTCAAGTTCAGAATCTACCTCATCGTCATTGGCCATGTAGCAGATTTAGACCGTCTCTTGTTGATCTTCCTCTTCCGAACTTGACTCCTCACTTTCACTCCATTCAGCCATGAAGTTCCTCTTCTTAAGTTTTCTTGCCATCCATTTCAATTCCGGACAATCTATCTTGAAATATCCGGGCTTGTTACACTCATAGCAAATTGGTGTTTCCTTTTCTTTTCTTTGTCCTTACCCTTTTTCTTGCTTGAGTTACCTTTGAGGAAGGGCTTCCTTTTATGAAATTTCTTCTTTTCTCTCATGAACTTTCTGAATTTTCTTGCAAGCATAGCCATTCCTTCTTCATCATATTTCTCCTCATAATCAGATTCTTCTGATTCAGTTTCTTATTTTGGAGTGGTAGACTTCAAGGCAATGGTGTTTCTTTTCTTGATCTCATCTTCTGAATTTTGCCTCATGGTCAACTCATGGGTCATGAGTGATCCTAGAAGTTCTTCCAATTGCAGTGTATTGAGGTTCTTTGCTTCTTGAATTGCTGTTACCTTGGCCTCCCAAACTCTTGGTAGAGACCTGAGAATTTTTCGCACTAGTTCAAAATTAGTATAAGATTTTTCTAAGCTCTTTAGCCCATTTATGATTTCCGTGAATCGAGTAAATATTTCAATTATGGACTCAGTGGATTCCATTTTAAACAACTCATACTTATGTACTAATATATTTATTTTTGACTCCTTGACTTGATTAGTTCATTCATGTGTGACCTCCAGTTTATTCCAAATTTCTTTCGCAGAGATGCATGTAGATATTCTATTGAATTCACTTACATCTAGTGAACAGTAAAGTACATTAATTGCTTTAGCATTTAGTTGTGCTAGTCTTCTATCACTCTCATTCCAATCTATTTCTGGTTTGGGAATGATTGTGCCCTCTATACTAATTGTGGGTGTGTGTGGTCCTCTAGTTAGGATATTCCACAATTCATAATCTAGAGCTTGAATGAATATCCTCATCCTAGCTTTCCAATATGTGTAATTAGTGCCATTAAACAGAGGAGGTCTATTTGTGAATTGTCCCTCGCTCATAGAACATCCTACTTGGGTTGTCATGATCTTTGTCTCTTGATTGTGAGATCAACAAATACTATGTGAGCACCTTGCTCTGATACCACTTGTTGCCCAAGGTGACAAGCCAAGAGGGGGGGTGAATTGATTTCTCTAAATTTTTACTATCTTAATTGAGTCAATTGATGAGTGAGTGAAGTTAAAACAATACACAATGCAAACACACAAGAAGTATAGTGGTTCGGTGCTCTCCTAAGCACCTACGTCCACTCCCCAAGCGACCCCTTGAGAATTCACTATAACCCCGTGGATTACAGTTGGATTGTTTTTCGGGCTCACAATCCAAAAACCTTTATACTTTGGTTTTCCGGGATCATCAAGAACCTATGTTGGCTTTACGGGCTCACCAACGAACCTTCACAATTGGTTTTACGGGTACACCAACAAACCTACACCGTTGGTTTTACGGGCTCACCAAAAACCTATGTTGGTTTTACGGGCTCACCAACGAACATTTACAAGGTGATTAAAAAAAAGAAGAAAGTTGAAACTCCTAGATGAGCAAATATAACAATTATAAGCTACAAAAAAGAGTTTAGAATATAGTTATCGCTTGATGAGACTTCTCTCTTATTTGTCAAGATTGCTTTACTCTTCAAGGGTTGATGGAGCTCTTAATGTTCCTTAGAATCTGCTCTACCACTTCCTTTTGACTCTTTGAGTGAAGCACTTGGATGAAGAAAATTAGTGTTGGGAATTGTATCCTAAATGTCAATCGTCAGCATATTGATGATTGAATTTTGTAAATAAATTGACAAATTAATAAAGTATTATTTGGCATTATTCATCATTTCATCTTCAAATGAACTCTTATATGATGAAGTTCTTAGAACTTATGTTATGATAAAGGAGGATTTATCTTTGAGTCCTTAAACTTGTTCGCGACCAAATAATATGTTGTTACTAGGACGACAACATTATCGAGATTAGGTCGTTGTGTGACATATACGTTGGTTGTTCTCTTAACCAAGGAGTGTGGAGACACTGGTATGCCATACAGGTGAAGTGTAGGAGTACATTTCACTGAACGTGACCAATTCCGGAACGCTCTACTGTCGAGAGATGTTCCGAGTGGATATGGGTATAAGTTTGGCCCTCTGACCTGAGACCGCAACCTATGACTAGCAAGCAACTCACTGTACTTTGGTACCGGACTACCTGAATTTCTAATTCAGTGACGGAAGGTCACTCGGTGCAGTCAAGTACTTGCGTAGTCAGTTGTGAGTCAAGATGGAATTGACCCCTCCTGGAAACAGGAATAATGTCTTGTGATTAATTTAGCAAAACCTTGGCCAGGGTAATCCCAGTAAGGAGTCACGGGATATCTAAAGTTAATCACAAAATGGATGTACTAGTTATAGGGTTGACAGTGAGCTCTAAGTCATTCTGGCATTAAGAGTCAAAGGGATTGAATTATACAGTAACCATAGTTCAGGGTTCCAGAATATTTGCTTCGCATATATTCGGCCTATTCGGACGTCGGATACCATTGCTAGATGGTCACATCGATTAGTGTAGGAAGTCGTTCCTATACTACCGGCTTAGGTTCGAACCTATGAGGTCACACACATAGAAGATTCCTGATTGATCAAGAAGGCTGATGAATGATTAAGAATCATTCAGGGGTAATTTGGTCAATTCAATTAGCAAATTATCTTATAAAATAATTAAAGTAATTATCGGAGGATTAATTAGTAATTAGATTGCTAATGAACTCAATTGGATTGAGTAATTAGACTAAGGATGAGCCAAATTGAATTAGATTCAATTCTGGGCTCAATCAGGATTTTTGACCTGATTGGATTAGGTCTGAATCAAGAGGACTTAGGTTGACCAAATTAAATTAGATTAAATTTGTGCTTAATTAGGAATTGACCTAATTGGATTAGGTTCAACCCATGGTAATTGGATCATTCTAATTGTTAGGATTTAATTAAATTAAATGGGTTTGATCTGAAACTGTTCGGATCTTGAAATCCACTTGTCACATATCCATGCATGGCGCCATAAATTGATTTTTAATATGATTAAAAATTAATTTAATTTATTTAATGGTGCCATGGGACACTTGGCAACATCAGGGACCTCTTTCATCATTAGATGGGTCGAAATGGAGAGATAAATTCATGAAAAGAATTGGATAAGATCAAATTCTCTCTCTTCATGACATATGTCATCCTTATCTTTATCTCACTTCTAATTAAGGTTGAATTTCGAATTTAATCATCACAAAATCACCACGTGACCCTCTAATCTGTTTGAGGGCATGGGAATTTCGAAATTGAAAGAGGAAAGTGGCAACATGATGAATGGTTTAGATTAGATCAAGCTTCATCATGTAATGGCACATGAACTTGAATTTTGAATTCAAAATTCAAAACCCCACAAAATCCTCCACAAATATGGGATGGTTGGCATGAAGTTAGGTAGGAGAGCAACATTAAAAGGACCTCCATCATCTGGTGGTCGAATTCAAGGAAAAAAGAGAGAAAAAGAAGAAGAAAAAAGGGAAAAGAAAAGAGAGGAACCCTAGTTCATGCATGGAAAAATTTTGCATTCAATCTAGCTGACTTCTTCCTCCTCTAAGTCCATCGCGCCATTAGTGTTAGGGGTCCCGGATAAGAGTCTTTAGATCAGATCTAAGTCCTCTTCAATCCCTCTAAACCTTTCCTCCAAGTTCTTCCAAGAAGGCGGATCAAAAGTTGATAGCGTTTGGAAGATCAAATTTCAGCCTCAAGAAATTCTGCGCAAGCTAGCACTTCCGCAGGATTGGATCTCTTCAGGAACTTCGCGTGGACTTCTCGTAGAGGCCATTCGTGTGCGTGGCTACGAAGTCGAGGATCAGATCCACAAGTTTCATCCATCATAAAAGGTATTAATCCTACATTAATCTTTTATTATGGTGTCAAGATCTAGGTCTGATTCCCCAAGGTTTTACCCTCTTTTGGGGCTCCTCACGGAGATATCTCCAGAATCCATTCAATGGATATTCGGAGATTAATCGGAATAGAGTTCTTAAGTTTCAGATCTGATAGTTAATCATGCATGAAAGTTTTAGCATAATTGTTTAAACGATTCCGGCATAATCCTATGTGTTCTTAAGATGCTGATTTCTAGATTTGATCTTGTAAGCATGCATGAATTAAATTGTTTGATTCGATTTTTCCGCTGCGTTTTAAAACATAAAAAGAACTACGTATGGCTTGATCCCCCTTATGAAGGGGTACGTAGGCAACCCGATCAGGTTCAGCCATGGTTTTTTTAAAAAAAAAAATCAGCATGCTTAACACCAAAGAATCTAGGATTCACTTTCAGTGGTATCAGAGCCAGGTTCATGTTTAAACTTTTATGTTTTAATTCTTGTAATTAAATCTGAAATCATTAACATATTTAGATTAGATCTAAAGTATTTTTTATGATTGATTTAATTGCTGATTATGCATGATTAAGTAGATCTGAAATTTTGGATGCATATGATGCATGTTTGTGTTAGGATTAGTAACATGAATAAATCTGAAATTATAATATTATTTAGATTAGATCTAAATAAAGTTTATGATTTATATGATCTCTGATTTTAATGAATAAATCAGATCTGAAAATAAAAGTGAAAAAATAAATACATAAGATGTATGTTGTTTGAATTAATTCATGTTGTTGTGTATATGTGATGCATGAACATAAAACATAATGACTTAAACATGAATTAAATCTGATTACATGTGATTAATTACAAAAACTCAGATCTGAAAATATATTTTAAGAACTGAAAGATTGTAATTAATATGTAATTAAAAAAAAAATATGCAATGATCAAAACTTTCATAAGTCTAAACTTAATTGAGAATTAAGTGTTATGAAATAGAATTGTAACTCAATTAATTGACATTGCATAATTATTTGGGCATATGGGTTAGCTTGAATCAAGTTCCTAGGATTGGGTTAGACCTAAGGTTAGAATCATACATGGACAAATAGAATTAATTGATCAAATCTAATTAAGTAGTAACTAGATTAGGTCAAGGAAATTCTAGGTCAATTTACAATAGTTGTAGATGGATCAAGTCCGTGTCTTTGATTAGACCAAGATGGAACTTGATTTAGGCTCAGAGGTGTAGCCTGAGTTATTTGAGTAATCAAATCGAAATTGATTAACCAGTCGGTGTCTAAGGTAAGTTTGGCAGTTTTGACCGGTGGTTTTTAATTGGGAGCTACTCGCACTGATTCGTCTTTGCCAAGTTAATGGCATATCCCTTCCACCGATCTCACTTACCTGGCCGACATGGTCAATCACATTTTGATTGGATCACTTAATGATTCGAGTTAGCCCATGCCTATAAGGAAAATCAGTCTGACTGATTTAGGTGCCTCCTTAACCGGTTTGAGTCTAATCTGATTTGGTGAAGTCAGTGGGAGAAATTAGACTAACCGGATCTTCTTATCTATCCTAATTAAGAAATCCTCTAAAATTATTAGGTCCTTAAAATGAAATGGTTATGGGGATAACTAGGTCATAGCCTCCCATTAAGTGGGGTGATAATGGGTCCAATGCTTTGATAATTATTGGAGGCGCGACACGCCTGGTACTTATCAAGCATTGGAATTGTCATTCAATATATGATGAGTTAAGTGTACCTTCAATAGGCGGTCAGGTGAGCCGAGCCACACTCGGGCTTGGTCGTCTATTAGTTGATTAGACTTAACCCTATCATTTAATGGTTGGACCTGACTAGGGTATTCGGTGGAGGCGCCACACGCCTGCCGAAGAACCTAGGGCAAAATTATCACTAGAAGTTGCTTGGTGAAGCAACTGGTTTAGAACCTACCAATAGGTGCATATGGGTTAGCCGAGCCACACTCGGGCCTATATGCGATCTATTGGGTTCTAGTGCCCACTAAAGAATTAGGAGTAATTTTTTGAATTGGAGGTAGAGGCTACTAATTTGTATAAAATAGTGGGAGTACCTTTAGACTAAAGTCCAAGTCTAATGTGTTTAGTCAATTCATATACTAATAGCCAATTTTTTTTTTATGCAGAAATGGCTACTAATTTGTCACTTCGCTCATTGTTGGACAATGACAAGTTGACTGGTCCAAATTTTAATAATTGGCATAGGAAACTGAAAATAGTGCTAGAGCATGAAAGGATCCTTTATGTGATAACGGATCCAGCAACTGAGCAGCCCGCTGCTAATGCATCAAGATCGGCCAGAGACACTTATCAGAAGTGGCTTAGTGACCGGATCACTGTTCGATGCATCATGTTGGCAGCAATGAGTGATGAGTTTAGTAGGCGTTTTGAGAATACGCAGCCGGAAGATATTATTCAAGTGTTGAATGAATCATTCGGTGTTCCTGACGGCGTTGAGAGGCACAAAACTAGTTGTGCCATCTTCAGCGCCCGAATGAAAGATGGAACCTCGGTAACTGATCATGTACTGTACATGATTGAGTTGATCGAGCGTCTAAGCTCTCTTGGTTTTCCCCTTCATGATCAATTGGGAGGATGCCATACTAAACTCATTGCCTGGATCATACCGTCCTTTTCTCACTCATTTTCGTATGACGAAACCTGTAGTAAATTATCACCAATTGTTGGGGTTACTACAGACGTTTGAGAATGATCACCAACTTCTTAAGAAGACGGTGAACTTTGTGGGAGGTTCATCCAAGGGTCGCCCCTTTAAGAAAGGGAAAAAGAAAAATAAAATCCAAAAGAAACAAGTGCACCATGCTCAGCCTAGTCAGAAAAAAAATAAAAAGGCTGATCAGAGCAAGGCGGAGTGCTTCTTCTGCAAGAAGCAAGGACATTGGAAGAGGAATTGTCCTCTTTACATTGCATCTCTCGATCCGAACCGGCTTAAGAAAAGTGGGCAATCAGTTGCCAATCAAGGTACTTATATGATAACACCTTGCAATTTTTCTATTTGTGATAATTCGACCTGGGTATTGGATACCGGTAGTCCTTTTAATATTTGCAATTCGTTGCAGGGGCTACAAGTCAGTGAGAGATTTGAAGAAGGAGAAAGGTTCCTAAATGTTGGAGATGGAAGATCAGTTCCAGTTCTAGCTTTAGAAATTCTTAAACTTGAATTTAACTCTCATATAAATGTCCTTAGTGATTGTCACTATTGTCCAAGTTTTTTATTGAATGTCATTTCTGTAGGCCTTTTGGCCAAAAATGGTTATGAAATATCAATAAAAAAGAATTATTGCAATATCATTTGGAATGGGCTGCTGTAATGAATGGAACTCTGAGTAATGGCATTTACATTTTGTCACAGCCTGTTCATGTAATGTACAAGTCCAATAAGCGCCCTAAAATAGATAATGTCACGGATGTCTACCTTTGGCATCACAGGCTAGGACATATTAACAAGAACAGGATGAACAGGTTAAGTAAAGAGGGAATCCTCGATGTTAATGATTATGAATCATTGACAACCTGTGAATCATGCCTTCCTGGTAAAATGACCAAATCACCTTTTACCGGAAAAGGTGAACGAGCCAGTGACTTATTGACCCTTGTACATTCTGATGTATGTGGGCCAATGAGCACAAATGCTAGAGGTGGGTATTTATATTTCATTACGTTTACAGACGACCTTTCAAGGTATGGTTATGTCTATTTAATGAGACATAAATCTGAATCATTTGAAATGTTCAAATTATATCGTAATGAAGTAGAAAAACAAACTGGACAGAGTATTAAAACTCTTCGATCAGATCGAGGAGGTGAATACCTCACCAGTGAGTTTTTGACATATCTAGGAGAAAATGGGATTCTCTCTCAATGGATTCCTCCTGGTACACCACAGTATAACGGTGTATCAGAAAGGAGAAATCGAACTCTGTTAGACATGGTTCGATCCATGATGGGGTTTGCTGATCTGCCCATATCCTTTTGGGGATATGCTCTTGAGTCAGCCTGCTACATTCTAAATAAGGTTCCAAGTAAGTCTGTAAATAAAACACCACATGAGATGTGGACTGGACGTAAGCCGATGCTCTCTCACCTTAGGGTTTGGGAGTGTCCAGCGTACGTCAAACGTTTGAAGACAGACAAACTTGAACCCAAGTCTGACAAATGTTTCTTTGTTGGTTATCCTAAAGAAACTAAAGGATATTACTTCTACTTTGCTAAAGAACAAAAGTTATTCGTAAGCAATAAAGCTGTTTTCTTAGAGAAAGAATTCCTTAGTGAAGAAACTAAAAGCTCTAATGTTGAGCTTAGGAAAGTTCAACATGTAGAAGATCCGACACCATCTACTGAACTAGTTGAGTCGGATTTGATTAGATCAGATCCAGAACCCATCTTAGATGCACCATTAAGGCGATCAGGTAGAGTACCACGTCAGCCGGACAGATACTACGGTTTCTTGGTCCAGGACGGGGATCCTGTCAAACTTGATGAAAACGATGAGGATCCGATCACCTATATGGATGCTATGCAGAGGCATGACTCTGATGCATGGCTTGGAGCCATGCAATCCGAAATGGAATCCATGAAGGTCAATGATGTATGGACATTAGTTGACCCACCCGAAGGGATTAAACCCATAGGGTGTAAGTGGATTTTCAAAAGAAAACGGGGCGTAGACGGAAAAGTAGAGACCTATAAAGCCCGTCTGGTTGCTAAGGGATATCGTCAACATTATGGTATTGACTATGACGAGACGTTTTCTCCTGTGGCAATGCTCAAATCCATTCGGATTATGCTTGCGATAGCAGCACACTTAGATTATGAGATCTGGCAGATGGATGTTAAAACCGCTTTTCTAAATAGAGATTTAAAAGAGGAGGTGTATATGATGCAACCTATAGGTTTTATATCTGCAGATGAGTCTAAGGTGTGCAAGCTTCAAAAATCCATTTATGGATTAAAGCAAGCTTCACGGAGTTGGAACATACGATTTGATAAGGTGATCAAATCATATGGCTTCATTAAGAATGAAGAGGAACCTTGTATTTATAAATGGGCTAATAGTTCAGTTATTATATTTCTTGTTTTGTATGTGGATGACATTCTTTTAATCGAGAATGACATTCTTGCATTACAAGGAATAAAGATTTGGCTATCATCTCAATTTGCCATGAAGGATTTGGGAGAAGCATCTTACATCCTAGGGATGAAGATCTATAGAGATAGATCTAGAAGATTGCTTGGATTATCCCAATCCACATACATTGATACTATACTGAAAAGGTTCAGTATGATTAATTCCAAGAAAGGCTATCTTCCAATGGGCCATGGAATTAACCTCTCTAAAAGGGATTGTCCGACAACCTCTCAAGAAAGAGAAAGTATGGATAGAATTCTATATGCTTCGGCAGTGGGATCTATAATGTATGCCATGACATGTACTAGACCAGACGTGGCATACTCACTAGGAGTAGTGAGTAGATACCAGTCTGATCCAGGTAGCAACCACTGTGTTGCCCAGATAGACAACCCAAGAGGGGGGGTGAATTGGGTTTTAAAATAATTTGAATAATTAAAACGATGTGGTTGACTAATTAAAAACTATTGCAAGTTATTTAATTAATGCTAAGTGCTGTGAGTGATATGAGGGGAAGAAGAAGAGAGACAATCCAACACAAACACAAGGTTTTATAGTGGTTCGGAGCTAACCCTTGCTCCTACGTCCACTCCCCAAGTCTCACTTGGGAATTCACTATAACCCCCTTGGATTACAGCCGGTTGTTTTCCAAGCTCACAACCAAACTTGTTGTTTTACGAGCTCACAACGAACTCGGTCGGTTTTCCCAGGCTCACCGACTAGAACCGCCCCGATTGTTTTTCCGGGATCACAATCAAACCCTTACACACGTTGGTTTTAACTCGGCTCACCAACCAACCTCAATCCCCTTGATTCAATCCCCGATTGAACCAAGTAAATA
Organism: Phoenix dactylifera; assembly: GCF_051530095.1. Taxonomy (NCBI): domain Eukaryota; kingdom Viridiplantae; phylum Streptophyta; class Magnoliopsida; order Arecales; family Arecaceae; genus Phoenix; species Phoenix dactylifera. The sequence continues at coordinate 9,985,533 of NC_143204.1, read as the reverse complement.
CAAGTTGTAGAAAGAAAACAGAAAATGAGCTTCTCAAAAAGCAGATGAAAACAATATGAACAATAAATGAAGTTAAGAAGCCTCAAACGCTTTTAGATTGGAGATGAGGAATGGCTTCTTAAACTTCTGGTCTCCTCTTGAAAGAGTAGTCGACTTGAATGCAGGAGAAGGAGGCTTTAATTGCTGGGAAGATGTAGTTGGAAGCAGTAAATGCAGATCTTCCTCTTTTTCGTTGAAGAGCACGTTGCAGAGCTTGAATGCTTGATTAGTTGGAGTGGAATGGTTGTTCTCTGCCTTGCTACAGTCCTCTGTGGCTATTTAAGCCAACTCCCACGGAAACTAGCCGTTAGAGTGCTTTTTCTGCCCGTTCTGAACACTCTGCGCAGCCTGACAATATGACTGTTGGTGGGTTGGAGTCGACTCGCGCGATCAGGAGTCGACTCGGCTGTAGCGGGAGTCGACTCAAGCTTTTCCGGAGTCGACTCGGCAACTGTTCCAAATTTGAATTAAAGTTGCCTTCACGACTGGGAGTCGACTCGTCTTGACCTGGAGTCGACTCGTCAACTTCTGGAGCTGACTTGGCAATTTTGGAGTCGGCTCATCCACTGAAGTCCGTGGATCCAATTTTGAATTTTGTCCACTCGAGTCAACTCGACTGTCCTGGGAGTCGACTCGAATCTCAGAGCCCGAACTCCCGATCCTCTGTCTTTTGGCTCGTCCAGTCTTGGAGTCGACTCGAACTTCCTTGGAGTCGACTCGGCTCTCAGTTTCCGAAAGATGGTCTTCTGCCTTTTGACGTGAAGCTGTCTTGGAGTCGACTCGAGCTGTCTGGGAGTCGACTCGAATCTCAGAGGCAGTAACTTGGTTTTCTGTCTGTCTTGGGGTCGCGGTGTCTTGGAGTCGACTCGCGTATTGCGGGAGTCGACTCGAATCTCAGAGTCCATAAAATGCTCTCTGACTTTTTCTTTGTGTACCGCTGAGAGTCGACTCTTGCTTTCTCTGGAGTCGACTTGCCACCTATCGGAGTCGACTCGCGTTCCACTGGAGTCGACTCGAATCTCAGACCCGAAAACTGTTCTCTGACTTTTCTGCCTGTGACTGCTTGGAGTTGACTCTTACTTCCTTGGAGTCGACTCGGTGAACATCGGAGTCGACTCGCGCACTTCAGGAGTCGACTCGCTGACAGGTTCTGAGTTGAAGCTTTCTGTCCTTCTGTCTGTTCTCAGTCGGAGTCGACTCGTACTTATCTGGAGTCGACTCGAGCTCGTGCCAGTGAACTTGATACGCTTGGAGTCGACTCGTGATACTCGGGAGTCGACTCGAGTCTCAGACATTGGTTCAAACAGACTCCTTAACTTATCCAAAAATTATGAACCAAGTCTTGGGACACTTAGACAGGATTTTCACCGAAACACTCAATTGAATTCATTAGTAATCAAAAGATATACTCAAATGCTTTGAGCTCATCAAAATCAAATGAGGTTTTAATCAATCACTCCACAATCTCCCCCTTTTTGATGATGACAAAACTTTGAGTATATGTAAAATGAATTGCTCAATAAATAATGAAATAAAATCCATAAATGAATTCAAATGTCTGGTAATTCAATTTATCCAAGCTTGAAAGGAGTGAAACAATAAATTTCGGAGTTAAAGCTCCCCCTTTCATTTGGAATTATATAAGCCTTCATATTATGCAATCAATTGTTTGGCTTATATGTCATTAATGATTTAGTTTGATTAAAATTCAGATTCTCCCCCTCAACATATGCATTCAACTATGTTTTGATTCTCTGAATTTCCTTTTAATGCTTTGAAGTTTTTGAACTGAATTTTTTGTATTTAGAGGAAAAATCTGTCAATTTGTTCTTGTGTAGGATTCAGCTAATCTCCGAATATCCCTTGAATAGATTCTGAAGATTACTCCATTAGGAGCCCCAAAAGAGAGATAATGAGCCTCGAGGTACCGAATCCACTTAGAACAAATTTGTGTGTTTTTAAGAGTTTTATGTTTTTATTGATTTCCATTGATTTCTTTTACATATTTCGCCCCTTTTACATACTTTATACATATTTCTCCCCTTTTTTTTTTACATATTTTATTTCTCCCTCTTTTTGTCATCATATCAAAAAGAAGGCAATCACACACAATCTATGGCACAACCAATCATCAAATGGCACATAATTGAAGATAAAATGTCTACTCATTGTATTGATATGAATGTGAATACATGTGAGAATACAATAAGTAAAGTAAAACAAGACAAAACACAAAAACATCTATGGCCTCCTCGAGGATGAGGCACCTCCTCTCGAGGATGTGGGTCCTCCTCTCGTGGATGTGGCTCCTCCTCTCAATCGGCTCTGCTCCATGAGGAGGGTGACTGCATCTGTAACATGGCCAAGCTGCGTGATAATAGACGTAGTGGCTCTGCTATGTGTAGTGGAGAGCTCAGTCACCGACGTCTGAAGCCCAGTCACCGACGTCTGAAGTGCGTCCAGCTTGTCGATGAGTACATTCGACAAGCGCTCGGCCCCCTCGGTGGTGGTGTGCATGTCACGACCTATGTCCTCTCGCATCTGTCGAGTGGTGCTCATGACCTCACTCATGCTGTGGAACTGGGCCTGGACCAAACTCCGGATATTGTAGATCTCTTCCCGTACATGAGCCGTCATGTCAGTCACGGCTGTCAAGGAAGGGACCAACTGAGAAGATACGGGTGCAGGAGTGGGAGCAGGCACCGCACCTCGGAGCTCCCGAAGCAGCTCATCCCTCACATCTCTGACTATCTCCTGTCGCAGCTCCCGGAGCTGCTCAGGATCAATCCGGAGCTCCATGGATGGTGGAGCCGAGGAGGAAGGTCCGGCGGAGGTGGTAGGAGCAGGAGGAGTGGATGGAAGGTCTGGATGGTCTGGAAGGTCTGGGTAGTCTTAATCGGGCTCAGGACTGGGTGAAGGTCTGGTGGTCTGAGCGGTGAGGGTAGACTTCCTAACCCATACCCCCTCTCTCTTCCGAAACCCCATCCTGTGTAGGGTCCCCGCACGCGTGCGATCAGTCCATCGCAAAGCGCGAAAGGGCTCCCCCTCAGGAATGGGAACCTCGTACTCCCTAAAAAGAAGGGTGAAAATCATGCCGTATGGGAGGGTGAGCCTAGGTCTATCTAGGGGCTCACACATATACCTATAGATGAGCTTAGGGAAGTTGATTGGGGTGTCCTGAAGGATATAGAACATAAGAGCTAGGTCTCTCTCATTTACAAAATCAAATCTCCCTGTCTTAGGGAAGATGGATCTAGACAAAATACTCAAGAGGATCCGCACCTCAATCGGTAGTGAGCCCGCGGATACCTCGTCTAGAGGTGACTGGGGTGGATGTCCTAGAACGGCCGTAAGGGCCTCAACCCTATCCTCAGGGTGTGCGGGAGCCACCCCTGCTAATGGAAGGTGGAGGATGTGGGCAATAAGATCCTCCGTGACACGCAAAGGGACACCGGCTACTGTGCCCTCGATACCTCCATCTCCCCGATGGACGGTACCATAGAACTCTCTAATAAGGCCCGGGTATGTGGGGAGGTCCAGTGTAAGGAAGTACTCTAGGCCCTGGGCCCTAAGTCTATCACCTATGGTGAACCCTTCCCGGGAGAGGAAGTCGAAATCGACATACCTCCCGGTGGAGACGACCTTCTCGGCCAATGGCCTCGCGGGAACCGCCCTAGGCGGGGAACGAGCCAGAGGTGGTTGCCTCGCGGGATCGTGCCGCGCCTTGGAGCGCCGCTCGGGACCGGCCTCGGGTCGGGACCTCTTCCTAACTACGGTCTTACGCGGCATTTTGACCTAAACTGAGAGGAAAAAACTAGAGGACGGTGAAGGACCGACGGAAAAGACTCGGAACCGACCGGGAATGACCTAGGAAGGGAGGAGAACTCAATGTCCGGCGAAGAATCGACAGGAAAATGGCTTGGAGACGATCGGGGACGACCTAGGAGTCGGCTCTAGGGCTTTTTGAACAGTGGCGGCTTGAAAGAAAAGTGTTTTCGAAACGACAAATCTAGGGTTAAAAAGTCGGATCCCGACTGCGAGTCGACTCCACTGAGTCGCGAGTCGACTCGACCTCGAGTCGACTCCAGAATATGCGCGAGTCGACTCTCCTTATGCGCCTGTGGACCTCGAGTCGACTCCCGACAGTATGCGAGTCGACTCCCCCTCTGCTGCCATCTTTGCGAGTCGACTCCCTCCAATGCGCGAGTCGACTCCCCCTTAGGAGCCGGCTCTGAAACTTACTCGAGTCGTCTCTAACTTTGGCACGCACCTAAAACTCATGCTATAATCGTGCCGAATGACGGAAAATCACTTAATTAAGATCTGATTTGAGATCATTGGAAAAAAACTCTATTTTTAACCACATTGTAATCATCAAAATCAATGTATCTAGTGGAACCACTAGGATGGATCAATCACTCCTAATCCCCTCCTAAGCACACTAAACCTCTCTTCACTTAGGGGTTTTGTAAAAATATCTGCTAATTGATTATCAGTACAAACAAATTGGAGTGTCACATCACCATTCAATACATGATCTCTTATGAAGTGATGTCTTATCTCAATGTGTTTAGTTCTTGAATGTTGAATTGGATTTTTAGTTAGGTTTATGGCACTTGTATTATCACAATTAATGGGAATTTTATCTTGTTTAATGCCATAATCTTCTAATTGTTGTTTAATCCATAAGATTTGAGCACAACAACTCCCGGCTGCAACATATTCAGCTTCTGCAGTGGATAATGCAACCGAGTTTTGTTTCTTGCTAAACCATGAGATAAGGTTTTCTCCTAGAAATTGACACGACCCGCTGGTACTTTTTCTATCAAGCTTACATCCAGCGAAGTCTGAATCTGTGTACCCTATTAAGTTTAGGCTAGATTCTTTAGAGTACCATAGCCCTATGTTCTTAGTTCCTATTAAGTATTTAAAAATTCTCTTAACTGCAACTAGATGTGATTCTTTAGGATTAGCCTGATATCTAGCACACATGCACACACTAAACATAATATCAGGTCTACTTGCAGTAAGATACAGTAAAGATCCTATCATACCTCTATAAAGTTTTTGATCTACAGATTTACCTGATTCATCTTGGTCTAACTTGCATGATGAGCTCATGGGGGTGCTGATTGACTTGTTTCCCTTCATGTCAAACTTCTTGAGCATCTCCTTGATATATTTGGCTTGATTGATGAAGATGCCTCCTTCAGACTGTTTGATTTGAAGCCCGAGAAAGTAGTTCAGCTCTCCCATCATGCTTATCTCAAACTCACTCTGCATCAAATCAGCAAATTCCTCGCAGAGGCGATTGTTAGTAGCACCGAAAATGATATCATCAACATAAATCTGTACTAATAACATATCCTTATTTTGCTTTTTCAGAAATAGTGTTGTATCTACATTTTCCCTAGAGAATTCATGTTCTAATAGGAATTTGCTAAGCCTCTCATACCATGCTCTAGGTGCTTGTTTTAAACCATAAAGTGCTTTATTTAGCTTATATACATGATTGGGGTATTGATGATTTTCAAAACCAGGAGGTTGTTCTACATATACCTCCTCATTAATATACCCATTTAAAAATGCACTTTTTACATCCATTTGAAATAGTTTGAAGTCCTTAGAGCATGCATATGCTAATAGTAGTCTAATCGCCTCAAGTCTAGCTACGGGAGCAAAGGTTTCATCAAAATCTATACCTTCTTCTTGATTATACCCCTTTGCTACTAGTCTAGCCTTATTCCTTATAACAATTCCATTTTCATCAAGTTTATTTTTATAAATCCATTTAGTACCAATAATTGGATATTCAGAAGGTCTCTCTACTAGATTCCACACTTTGTTTCTAGTAAATTGGTTTAGTTCTTCTAGCATTGTATTTATCCAATTTACATCATTTTCGGCTTCTTCTATATGTTTGGGCTCAAAGTGTGAAACAAAAGCTAGATGGTTATTCAAATTCCTAAGGGATGCTCTAGTCCTAACGGGTTGAGATGGATCATCTAGAATTAGTTCCTTAGGATGCCCATGAGCATACCTCCAAGCTTTAGTTAGCCCATGATCCATAATAGCCTCTTGGCTTGATGATTCTCCTTCAATCAACTTTTGATTATCATCTTGTAATCCCATCTCATCTATCTTTTCTTCAAGTATTTCCATATCATCATCAAAATTAACCTTCTTACTAGACGAGATGTCACTAGAGTCATCAAAAACAACATGTATAGATTCTTCTATAACTAAGGTTCTTTTATTAAAGACTCTATAGGCTTTACTAGTTGTAGAATAACCTAAGAATATTCCTTCATCAGATTTAGGGTCAAATTTTCCTAGATTATCTTTCCCATTATTATGCACAAAACACCTACATCCAAAAACATGAAAATAATTAACCTTTGGTTTTCTGTTTTTCCACAGTTCATAAGGTGTTTTCTTTATAATGGGTCTCAATAGAACTCTATTTAGTATGTGACAAGAGGTATTAATGGCTTCTCCCCAAAAGTACTTAGGGAGGTTACTTTCACATAACATAGTTCTAGCCATTTCCTCTAGTGTTCTATTCTTCCTTTCCACCACTCCATTTTGTTGTGGTGTCCTAGGTGCTGAGAAATTATGGGTTATCCCCTTCTTACTACAAAATTCATTAAATGACTGATTTTCGAATTCGGTATCATGGTCACTTCTAATGGCTATGACTGAAGACTCTCTAGCATTTGTTACTTCCTTATGGAACTTCTTAAACATAGAAAATGCTTGATCCTTATGCACTAGGAACATGACCCATGTGTACCTAGAGTAATCATCTACTATAACTAGACCATATTTATTTCCACCTAGGCTTGTTGTTCTAGTTGGACCAAATAGGTCCATGTGTAATAATTCTAGAGGCCTAGAGGTAGAGACACATTTTATGGATTTAAAAGAGTTCCTAGATTGTTTGCCAAATTGACATGCTTCACATATTTTGTTCTTTTCAAATTTTAATTTTGGCAAACCTATCACGGAGTCTCTTTTAACTAGTTTAGTTATTGTGTCCATGCTTGCATGACCTAACTTACGGTGCCATAACCAACTAGCATCATTATCTTTAGTTTCATTTACAACTAAACATTGGTTATGTTTTGCAAGATCTTCTAGGTCTACAACATATACATTTCCACGTCTAATCCCTTTAAAAACTAAACTATTATCATTAGGGTTTGTTATAATGCATAGTGATGGCTTAAACATAACATCATACCCTTTATCACATAATTGACTAATGCTTAATAAGTTATGCTTAAGACCATCAACATATCTAACATTATCAATAAAAGTAGAAGGGGTGATTTGAACTTTACCAATACCAATGATGTGACCTTGGTAGTTGTCTCCAAAAGTCACAGCACCTCCATTCTTAGCTTCAAGGGTGAAAAATTGATCTTTGTCACCCGTCATGTGCCTTGAGCAGCCACTATCCAAGTACCAGCAGTTTTTGTTGACCTTGGCTGCAAGACACTCCTACACAAGCAAATCATGTCATCTTAGGTACCCAAGTTTTCTTGGGTCCTTCATGGTTAGTCAAGTTGGTTCCTTTTGGAACCCATACCCTTTTAATTTTCCTTTTTGTTTTATTTTTTCTAAAATTACACACATTCGCTTTATGACCTATAGTACCACAGCAAAAGCAAGTTATTTTCTTAGTTTTAGTTTCCCCAGCTTTAACAAAGAAGTTACTAAGAAGTTTTTGTTTATTTCTTGGTTTATACCCTAAACCCGCTTTATTAATATGGCTCGTTGACTATTAAGTATCATGTTTAATTTTTCAGAACTATATGTAAATTTTTCAACTAAGGGTTTGTATTTGTTAAGTTCTTTAGTTAGAGTTTGATTTTCTGCTTTTAGGTCATTAAGTTCTTTTGTGAGATCCTTATTTAAGATTTGTTTATGATTTTTAAGTTCTGAAAGTTCCTTAGTTAGTTTTTCATTATCTTTAGTTAAGGTACTAGTCTTTTGAGTTAAAAGTTGGTTGCTTGTCTTAAGTTCTATATTTTCTTTGATGATTAAATCCTTATCCTTAACTAATTTATCGTATTTATGTAGGTATGATTGATTAGCTATTTTTAGTTCTTTATTCTTAAGATTTATGGCCTTATATTCTACCATTAATTCATTAAATGCATCATAAAGTTCATCAAAAGAAAAATCAGGATGCGTATCGGAAGTTACCTCGTTTTCATTGGCCATGAAGCAGAAATTGGCCTTCTCTTCTTGTTCATCATCTGATGAGGAGGATGATGAGTCGGAGTCGGATAGTGTTGTGACAAGAGCCTTCTTCTTCTTGTACTTACTCCCCTTCTTCAGTAAGGGGCACTCAGCTCTTATGTGACCCGGCTTCTTGCACTCGTAACACCCAATCCCCTCATTTTCCCTTTCCTTACCTTTGTCCTTGCGGTAGGAATTTGAGGGGCCTCTCCTTTGATGATAGGACTTCTTGTGGTTGATGAATTTCTTGAACTTGCGCACAAGAAGAGCCTCACCATCATCTTCCTCATTCTCTTCTTCGTCACTGCTGCTACTGCAAGACAAGTCCTTGTTAGATGAAGTAGACTTAAGAGCTATTACCTTTTTCTTGTGGGAGGACTCCTCTTCGCTGTGTTGCTTCATGGTTAGCTCGTGAGTCATTAGGGATCCAAGGAGCTCTTCAAGTGGAAGCTTGTTCAAGTCTTTAGCTTCTTGGATTGCCGTCACCTTGGCTTCCCATGACCTTGGTAGGCAGCGAAGTATTTTCCTGACAAGATCACTGTTAGTATAGCTCTTGCCAAGGCTTTTTAGGCCATTGACAATGTCAGTAAACCTAGTGAACATGCTAGTGATTGTCTCATTAGAATCCATTTTAAATAGTTCATACTTATGAACCAATATATTAATTTTGGATTCGTTAACTTGATTCGTGCCCTCATGGGTCACTTCAAGTCTATCCCAAATCTCTTTTGCAGAGTTGCAAGTAGAGACCCTATTGAATTCATTTCTATCCAAGGCACAATAAAACACATTCATAGCTTTAGAGTTTAGTTGTGCCTTCCTCATGTCATGTTCATCCCAATCCTTTTCTAGTTTGGGTACCTTGATACCCTCTACATATATGGATGGGATGTATGGGCCATTTACTACAATGGTCCACATCTCATAGTCTTGGGCTTGGATGAATATTCTCATCCTAGCCTTCCAGTATGAGTAGTCGGATCCATTAAAGAAAGGGGGTCTTTGGGTGGACTGACCCTCAATGTGGGAAGATCCAAATGGGGTTGTCATTTTGATCTTTTAACTCTTGGGTGGAAGAGTTTAGGCTCTGATACCACTTGTTGCCCAGATAGACAACCCAAGAGGGGGGGGTGAATTGGGTTTTAAAATAATTTGAATAATTAAAACGATGTGGTTGACTAATTAAAAACTATTGCAAGTTATTTAATTAATGCTAAGTGCTGTGAGTGATGTGAGGGGAAGAAGAAGAGAGACAATCCAACACAAACACAAGGTTTTATAGTGGTTCGGAGCTAACCCTTGCTCCTACGTCCACTCCCCAAGTCTCACTTGGGAATTCACTATAACCCCCTTGGATTACAGCCGGTTGTTTTCCAAGCTCACAACCAAACTTGTTGTTTTACGAGCTCACAACGAACTCGGTCGGTTTTCCCAGGCTCACCGACTAGAACCGCCCCGATTGTTTTTCCGGGATCACAATCAAACCCTTACACACGTTGGTTTTAACTCGGCTCACCAACCAACCTCAATCCCCTTGATTCAATCCCCGATTGAACCAAGTAAATACAAGTTGTAGAAAGAAAACAGAAAATGAGCTTCTCAAAAAGCAGATGAAAACAATATGAACAATAAATGAAGTTAAGAAGCCTCAAACGCTTTTAGATTGGAGATGAGGAATGGCTTCTTAAACTTCTGGTCTCCTCTTGAAAGAGTAGTCGACTTGAATGCAGGAGAAGGAGGCTTTAATTGCTGGGAAGATGTAGTTGGAAGCAGTAAATGCAAATCTTCCTCTTTTTCGTTGAAGAGCACGTTGCAGAGCTTGAATGCTTGATTAGTTGGAGTGGAATGGTTGTTCTCTGCCTTGCTACAGTCCTCTGTGGCTATTTAAGCCAACCCCCACGGAAACTAGCCGTTAGAGTGCTTTTTCTGCCCGTTCTGAACACTCTGCGCAGCCTGACAATATGACCGTTGGTGGGTTGGAGTCGACTCGCGCGATCAGGAGTCGACTCGGCTGTAGCGGGAGTCGACTCAAGCTTTTCCGGAGTCGACTCGGCAACTGTTCCAAATTTGAATTAAAGTTGCCTTCACGACTGGGAGTCGACTCGTCTTGACCTGGAGTCGACTCGTCAACTTCTGGAGCTGACTTGGCAATTTTGGAGTCGGCTCATCCACTGAAGTCCGTGGATCCAATTTTGAATTTTGTCCACTCGAGTCGACTCGACTGTCCTGGGAGTCGACTCGAATCTCAGAGCCCGAACTCCCGATCCTCTGTCTTTTGGCTCGTCCAGTCTTGGAGTCGACTCGAACTTCCTTGGAGTCGACTCAGCTCTCAGTTTCCGAAAGATGGTCTTCTGCCTTTTGACGTGAAGCTGTCTTGGAGTCGACTCGAGCTGTCTGGGAGTCGACTCGAATCTCAGAGGCAGTAACTTGGTTTTCTGTCTGTCTTGGGGTCGCGGTGTCTTGGAGTCGACTCGCGTATTGCGGGAGTCGACTCGAATCTCAGAGTCCATAAAATGCTCTCTGACTTTTTCTTTGTGTACCGCTGAGAGTCGACTCTTGCTTTCTCTGGAGTCGACTTGCCACCTATCGGAGTCGACTCGCGTTCCACTGGAGTCGACTCGAATCTCAGACCCGAAAACTGTTCTCTGACTTTTCTGCCTGTGACTGCTTGGAGTCGACTCTTACTTCCTTGGAGTCGACTCGGTGAACATCGGAGTCGACTCGCGCACTTCGGGAGTCGACTCGCTGACAGGTTCTGAGTTGAAGCTTTCTGTCCTTCTGTCTGTTCTCAGTCGGAGTCGACTCGTACTTATCTGGAGTCGACTCGAGCTCGTGCCAGTGAACTTGATACGCTTGGAGTCGACTCGTGATACTCGGGAGTCGACTCGAGTCTCAGACATTGGTTCAAACAGACTCCTTAACTTATCCAAAAATTATGAACCAAGTCTTGGGACACTTAGACAGGATTTTCACTGAAACACTCAATTGAATTCATTAGTAATCAAAAGATATACTCAAATGCTTTGAGCTCATCAAAATCAAATGGGGTTTTAATCAATCACTCCACACACTGGAAGGTTGTAAAAACCATCCTTAAGTATTTGAGAAATACTAAAGATCAGTGGCTTGTCTACGGTGATTCTGACTTAAAACTTGAGGGATATACCGATTCAAGTTTTCAGTCAGATCAAGATGATAGCAAGAGCGTGTCGGGATATATCTTCACTCTTAAGAGTGGGGCCATCTGCTGGAAGAGTTCCAAGCAGCATACAGTGGCAGATTCCACATGTGAAGCAGAATACACTGCAGCATCTGATGCAGCCAAGGAAGCCGTATGGTTGTGCAAGTTCATCACCAAGCTGGGAGTGGCACCTTCCATTGATGGTCCAGTTCCTATATTTTGTGATAACACTGGAGCCATAGCTCAGGCAAAGGAACCTAAAGCACATCAGCGGACCAAGCATATTCTGCGACGCTATCACCTGGTTCGAGAGATTATAGAACGAGGTGATATTGATCTTCAGAAGATTGACACAAAAGAAAATCTGGCTGACCCATTTACTAAAGTCCTCGGCATCAAAGAGTTCAACGAACACAAGTCGAAGATGGGTATTAGATACTGTGCCGACTGGCTTTAGGCTAAGTGGGAGTTGTTGGGAATTGTATCCTAAATGTCAATCGTCAGCATATTAATGATTGAATTTTGTAAATAAATTGACAAATTAATAAAGTATTATTTGGCATTATTCATCATTTCATCTTCAAATGAACTCTTATATGATGAAGTCCTTAGGACTTATGTTATGATAAAGGAGGATTTATCTTTGAGTCCTTAAACTTGTTCGCGACCAAATAATATGTTGTTACTAGGACGACAACATTATCGAGATTAGGTCGTTGTATGACATATACGTTGGTTGTCCTCTTAACCAAGGAGTGTGGAGACACTGGTATGCCATACAGGTGAAGTGTAGGAGTACATTTTACTGAACGTGACCAATTCTGGAACGCTCTACTGTCGAGAGATGTTCCGAGTGGATATGGATATAAGTTTGGCCCTCTGACCTGAGACCGCAACCTGTGACTAGCAAGCAACTCACTGTACTTTGGTACCGGACTACCTGAATTTCTAATTCAGTGACGGAAGGTCACTGGGTGCAGTCAAGTACTTGCGTAGTCAGTTATGAGTCAAGATGGAATTGACCCCTCCTGGAAACAGGAATAATGTCTTGTGATTAATTTAGCAAAACCTTGGCCAGGGTAATCCCAGTGAGGAGTCACGGGATATCTAAAGTTAATCACAAAATAGATGTACTAATTATAGGGTTGACAGTGAGCTCTAAGTCATCCTGGCATTAAGAGTCAAAGGGATTGAATTATACAGTAACCATAGTTCAGGGTTCCAGAATATTTGCTTCGCATATATTCGGCCTATTCAGACGTCGGGTACCATTGCTAGATGGTCACATCGATTAGTGTAGGAAGTCGTTCCTATACTACCGGCTTAGGTTCGAACCTATGAGGTCACACGCATAGAAGATTCCTGATTGATCAAGAAGGCTGATGAATGATTAAGAATCATTCAGGGGTAATTTGGTCAATTTGATTGGCAAATTATCTTATAAAATAATTAAAGTAATTATCGGAGGATTAATTAGTAATTAGATTGCTAATGAACTCAATTGGATTGAGTAATTAGACTAAGGATGAGCCAAATTGAATTAGATTCAATTTTGGGCTCAATCAGGGTTTTTGACCTAATTGGATTAGGTCTGAATCAAGAGGACATAGGTTGACCAAATTAAATTAGATTAAATTTGTGCTTAATTAGGAATTGACCTAATTGGATTAGGTTCAACCCATGGTAATTGGATCATTCTAATTGTTAGGATTTAATTAAATTAAATGGGTTTGATCTGAAACTGTTCGGATCTTGAAATCCACTTGTCACATATCCATGCATGGCGCCATAAATTGATTTTTAATTTGATTAAAAATTAATTTAATTTATTTAATGGTGCCACGGGACACTTGGCAACATCAGGGACCTCTTTCATCATTAGATGGGTCGAAATGGAGAAATAAATTCATGAAAAGAATTGGATAAGATCAAATTCTCTTCATGACATATGTCATCCTTATCTTTATCTCACTTCTAATTAAGGTTGAATTTCGAATTTAATCATCACAAAATCACCACGTGACCCTCTAATCTGTTTGGGGGCATGGAAATTTCGAAATTGAAAGAGAAAAGTGGCAGCATGATGAATGGTTTAGATTAGATCAAGCTTCATCATGTAATGGCACATGAACTTGAATTTTGAATTCAAAATTCAAAACCCCACAAAATCCTCCACAAATATGGGATGGTTGGCATAAAGTTAGGTAGGAGAGCAACATTAAAAGGACCTCCATCATCTGGTGGTCGAATTCAAGGAAAAAAGAGAGAAAAAGAAGAAAAAAAAAGGGAAAAGAAAAGAGAGGAACCCTAGTTCATGCATGGAAAAATTCTGCATTCAATCTAGCTGACTTCTTCCTCCTCTAAGTCCATCGCGCCATTAGTGTTAGGGGTCCCTGATAAGAGTCTTTAGATCAGATCTAAGTCCTCTTCAATCCCTTTAAACCTTTCCTCCAAGTTCTTCCAAGAAGGCGGATCAAAAGTTGATAGCATTTGGAAGATCAAATTTCAGCCTCAAGAAATTCTGCGCAAGCTAGCACTTCCGCAGGATTGGATCTCTTCAGGAACTTCGCGTGGACGTCTCGTAGAGGCCATTCGTGTGCGTGGCTGCGAAGTCGAGGATCAGATCCACAAGTTTCATCCATCATAAAAGGTATTAATCCTACATTAATCTTTTATTATGGTGTCAAGATCTAGGTCTGATTCTCCGAGGTTTTACCCTCTTTTGGGGCTCCTCACGGAGATATCTCCAGAATCCATTCAATGGATATTCGGAGATTAATCGGAATAGAGTTCTTAAGTTTCAGATCTAATAGTTAATCATGCATTAAAGTTTTAGCATAATTGTTTAAATGATTCCGGCATAATCCTATGTGTTCTTAAGGTGCTGATTTCTAGATTTGATCTTGTAAGCATGTATGAATTAAATTGTTTGATTCGATTTTTCCGCTGCGTTTTAAAACTTAAAAAGAACTACGTATGGCTTGATCCCCCTTATGAAGGAGTATGTAGGCAATCCGATCAGGTTCAGCCATGGTTTTTTTTTAAAAAAAAAAATCAGCATGCTTAACACCAAAGAACCTAGGATTCACTTTCAATTAGGACTCTTGTCTTTCTTGTGTGAGCTTTGATATTTTTCAAAAGGATGTTTTCTCTGATGAATAGTGTCACTTTAAATAGTTTTCCTCATCCATTGGACACCCCCCATTGGTTAGATTTCAAAAACTAGCTGTTACTTACTGTTGGGAAGACAAAAAGTACTTCTGCAGAACTAGCTGTTATGCTTCTGCCTGTGCTGGGGTCGACCCAAACTTTCCTGGGGTCGACTCAAACCACTGTTCATCAGACTTGGGGTCGACTCAACTTTCACTAGGGTCGACCCAACTTTCACTGGGGTCGACTCCTGCTTCATTGGGGTCGACCCTCTCAGGAAACACAGAACCTTACATTTCAGCCGTTTTTCACTAGGGTCGACTCAAGGTACAGTGGGGTCGACTCAAGTTCCATTGGGGTCGACCCTCTCAGGGATTCCAGAGAGACAGTATTGAATGACACAGCCTTGGGGTCGACTCATGTTCAGTTGGGGTCGACTCAAGCATTCCTGGGGTCGACTCAATCTAGGGTCGACTCAAGGAAGGTTGGGGTCGGCCCTCTCAAGAAATTTCAGAGACTTGTTTTCTTGAGGCTTGAAGATGGGGTCGACTCAAGCAAGCTTGGGGTCGACTCAACTACTGTTCATCCGTGCCATTTTTGCATAAGTATGCCTGATGGTTCCATGATGTGCCGGGGTCGACTCCACCAATCTTGGGGTCGACTCATTCCGCACTTTGCTGCAACTTAAGGTTAGATTCATCCATACAATCAATGAAATATACTTCAAGCAATTTTGAATGTATGCCATGGTAGTGCTACATACTCTTAACAATGAAAATTACTATTGTCCCCTTAAGAGTACGTTTTACTTGAAACTTTGTCGAATTAGAATTTAGAATTTACTATCCCTTTTCTATCGCAAATTTTATCTCATTATTAATCATTGAAATACATCTTGATCTTATTCTTCTATTGTACCGAGAGTGACGAACTCAGTAATGATGTATTATGTTAACTTGTAGTATTTAATTAGATATTCCCTCAATGGTTGTGTTAATCATCAAAATACCACTATCATCCTCAAAGCTCTAATACCACTTGTTGCCCAGCTATGTAACTCAAGAGAGGGAGTGAATTGAGTTTTTTTAAAAATCTTTGATAAACAATATAGTAGAATTAAATGCTTAACAAATGAATAATGATTTCAGTAAGTAGTAAGTAAATATACAAGATATTAAAATAAAAATAATAAATAAAATAAATATAAGATGTTTATAGTAGTTCCACGCCAATCTTGCACTAACATCCACTCTTCAAAACTTGTTGAGAATATTATTATAATCTATAACTAGATTACAGTTTAATTGTTTTCTGAGTTCATAACCAAATCCAGTTGATTTTCTTAGATCAATCAACCGAAACCGTCACCGATTGTTTTCTGGGTTCACAATCAACCTAGTTAATTTTTTCAGACCAATCAATCAAAACCTATCTCGAGCCTTTTCCAAGCTCAATACAATCCAATTTAAGATTTGGACAGACCTTTTCCCCAAGTTTCACTTTCAAAAACTTGTTATAGCAAAAGACAAAAAGAATTAAATGTTATTCCAATAAATATAGCTCCAGGGTAGGAGTCGACTCGTGATCTTCAAGAGTCAGCTCGAACTTGCTTTTATTTCTATTGTGCTCTATCTTTCGTTTGTGGCGCTTGTGGAGTTGGCTCTCTCAATTTAAGGATCGATTTGAGATTTTTAGGAGTCAACTCGTTGATTTCAGAAATTGACTTTTCAACGGACTATCTTTTAATACTTTCTGTCTTTCTATTGTGGCCATTCTGTGGTCGACTCAACTATTTCTAGGATTGACTCTAATTTTATTGGAGTCGGCTCATAAATTTCATGGGTCGACTCATCCATCTAAATCTCCACATCAAGAAGCAAACTCCAAAAAGCAATAAAAATATTTTTTTGGAATCTTACATACAAGCACAGAAAATTTTATTCTGCTAATTAATTGGCTAATGGTACCTTGGGATGGTAACCAAACCTCTAATCTTAAGATGGTACAGATGTTTTGAAAGTGATAGATATGTATAGAGTTCGTAAGGTTCCAAACCTCCAATCTTGTTTTATCTAATAAAAACCCTTTTAGTACTTCAATAATAATCAACTTCTTATGATATTGACTGAAACAGGGTGCATTAGATACCTTATATGTCGACTCAATTAAATCGGCATTAAGAACAGTATTAATATAGATTTTCTATCAAATTAAAGAAAAGGTCTGGATATTTAATATATTAATCAGATAATGACTGTTTTACTCTTTCATGCAATGGATTGATTGGATAATGACTATTCAACTGATTCATGTAAGGGATTTATCAGTTTCACTAGGATTTCTTATCACTGTTTGTAACTATTTCTTTTGGGTTTATCATTTTGGTTGGAACAACATCTTTTAAATAGTGAATTGTTAACTACGAAAGTTTTATTTGAATTTGAACTATTAAATTTATATTAACTAATTACAGTGATTGATTAGATGCAATGACTCATCATAATTTAGTTGTGCACTATAGGAATCAAGATTATTGAATTAATAATGTAGATGAAGATTATTATTCATACTTGGAAATGATGGTTGATTCATATAAACTCATCGGTAAGATGGATGTGACGTTTACTATCTCATGGGGCAGTAGCAGTGGGCTTTTGATTAAGAATGATAAGGATGTGATGTATATATTTAGAACACATGAAGGTATTGGTGACATACACTTGTTTGTTAAACATAATGTTGATAATCCAGTTCCTACTATAGTTAATCTTTCTGGATGGCATGTAAGTATGCTGACGTTGGAGGTTAAGTTGGAGAGAAAGTTGGAGGAAAAGTTGAAAGTCAAGTTAGATGTGAGAGTGGGGGTAGACATAAGGTGATTGTAGGAAGAGTGCACCAGTAGATATGGGTAGGAAAAATGATGTGCCTAAATTATCAGGTGAAGTATGTCCTTTTTCTAACTCAGATAATGGTGATTAGATGATGGAGGAAGAGTCAAATGATTTGAATGTAAATGATTCAATTAATAGGGGTCATGTGAGAGATCTGAGGATGATGGTAGTGATGATCAATTGGATGCTGTGAACTATGTTGAGTCAATTGATTCAGTAAACGATGATGAGTAGTCCCGTGGTAAGGTGAGAAGGAACTTCTCCTCACTGAATATAAAGGGCAAACCTCTTAAGGTTGTAGAGAGGAGGTAAATTGTGTTTGAGAAATAGCAGCTATTTATGCATGTCAATGAGTTCAGAAATGTATTGAGAGATTATGTTGTCTAGGATGGCTATGAACTTAAGAGGGATAAGAATAAACCTAAGAGAATGACCGCCCCATGCTTAGATTAGAGTTGTAATTGGAGAAGTTATGCCTCCAGTACATCTGACAATAGTACATCATGTTAAAAACTTTATAGCCACAGTATACATTAGTAAGGCCTATAAAAAACAAAAATGCAAACTACAAATTATCTAAAGTATTAGAGCCTCACTTAAAGGATGATACACACGGTATGAGCTAATGTACTAGATTTTGGCTGAAAAGTATAATGTTGAGCCTCACATGATGCAGCCATATAGAGCAAAAACAAATGCTCTGCAAGAGTTTAAGGAAAAACATAGTGAGTCCTATTTTAATTTACCTAGGTATATGAACTACTTAGGGTAAAAAATCTTAGTATACTGGCCAAAATTGAGTTGCATAAGAGACATGTGCAATCCAAAGAACTCTCAGTGTTTAAAAGAATCTTTGTATCCTTTGAGGCAATAAAGGGGTATTAGAAGGGTGCATGCCCTATTTAAGGTTGGATGGATGCCATTGGGCACTTTGGTGGTGTACTAGTTAATGCAATTTCTATTGATAAAAACAAGAGACTATTTTCTGTGGCTTATGATGCGGTGGAGTTGAGTGCAAGGATAGCTAAAAGTTTTTTTTAGAGCACCTATATATTTGCATTGGTGATGGCACAATAGGAAGCCCATTAATTATAATATCTGAAAAGCAAAAAGCATGTAGTTCTTTGACATTCTATACTTTGATTTGCTTAGAAGTTTGATTTTGAATGGTTTACTCAAGCTGCCTAATCTGCGTAAAATATGGTCGAGGTTGATATTACTAGATGCTAGTCATAGATTTTATTCTAGGCATCTGCATAGCAATTTTAGATCAAAGTTTCCTAGCTTATTGCTGACTTTTGCCTTTTGGAATACTATCAAAGCATATGATCAGCCGCTGAGACAAGATACCATGAAAAGAATAAAGGAGCATGATGCCAAAGCTTATCAACATGATGAAAATACCTCCATCAATAAAGGCAAGGCATGCTTTTTGTCTAGAAACTTAGAGGGACTACATCACAAATAAAATGTACGGAGTCTTTTATTCAATAGGTGAGAAAGTTTAGTAACAAACCCATTCTTGACTTGCTTAAGAATATGACGAAGTTGAGTACAAAAGAAGTATACGAAAAGATGTGCTTGGTAGTGCAAACTTATTCCTTTTGCTAGATCTAGATTGGATACAAGCCCCGTAAGCAAGCAAGAATACCCACTTGTTGATTTGTAGCTGTGGTGAATAGAAAATCATTGAATTACCTTATAAACATGCTGTGATATGTATTGGTTATACAAAAAAAAAATTTAAACAAATTTTGTAATGTGTATCATACAGTTGAAGAATACTTAAAAGCATATAGTTGTGTGATCCATTCATTATCTCTTACTAATCTTGGCCCAAAAAATGATGATGAGAATTTACAACCTCGGCCTTTCAAAAAATTGACTGGAAGGCCCAAAAAAATAAATAAAAAAAAAAAGAAAAATACCTGTGTAGATGCTCCTCCCATAAATAAAAGGTACATATTGTTGAAATGTTTAATTTAATTGGATCATATTACTTGCATCATTTTATTGTTTTTGATGTCATATGCGCTGTTTTTTATGCCTGTGACCCGCACAAGGTCATAAGTACTGCTCTCATGCTCAGCCCACTTCTTCATGGGTAGCAACAAGTACTCATTGTTCCCTAAAAACATTCATGGTTCACTAAAACCAGACAAACCAACCCATTAGACTAGCTGTACAGACATAGTTTTACGACCAACTTGAAAAGCGACAAACCTACCATACCTGAAGGGAAGAGAATTACATTTACGAAAGCTAAAGAAGTAAACCATAGTCGCAAAAACTGCAGGAAATTCAATATGCCACAAGAATTGTCAAGAAATGCAACCAGTGTGTAAACTGATCCCGGGGGCCAAGTGCACCCACAGCCACACCATCAGACCACCACAAATGCATTGAAATGAGAGTGGCAGGAATGAAAACAGCCTAACAAATTGAACAAAACCAGCCAGTTTGAAAACCTGGATGATGATCTGGCTAACGATACGCAATGACAGAATGTGCATGCACGTTACCACATTCAAAGAGGCTCTTCGAATTTTGCAAATAGCCCAATTTTAAATCCACTTATTCTAAGCACAAATTACATGAAAATAAAAACAAGCTGAATGGAAAACTTAAAATAGGATCTTACAAAATACCTTGAAGTCCCTTCGCTAAAAGTTAATTCATTTCCATTCTTCTTCACTTATCTGAGCAACAAATTATAAGATAAGATTTACTGTAGAACCCGGACAAAGATGCATTCCCCCTCAAGTTCATCTGAATAAACGATGGTGTGAAACAAATGTTGCTGGAATTTGATCTAAAAATTGTCTAACTACATTAAACAGCTTGCAGGATCAGAAACTACATAATTCAACCTTGAAACATAATTGGAAACTTTGATAAAAAAACTAACTGAACAGCCATTTAGGGGAAATTGGCCAGACAATGTTTCAAAGTTCCACAAAAATGATTATGGAACTTCAGATTCCTTATGATTATACCATATAGAGATTGAAAAACAAAAATGAAACAAATCAAAATACTTGATAAATTAACATCTCAAAACTTATCTAATAACATAAAGTTTCCTTGTATATGACAATTGCGGTTTATAAGATCACCAAGCTACTACTACTTTTCACTCTGTAGGCGGCTTGGCAAGAAATATTGCCATTAAAAAATCACATATTCATCCCGATATCGTACGGATAAAGAGAGGAGCCATAAGGAGAAGGGGGGCGACCACCATAGGTAACTGGCCTATCATAAAGGCTGGAGCCACCAAGGGGCTCCGATGGGTAAAGATATGATCTTGACAAATGGCCTCCACCCAGCCCCCAGAGAGTTCCAGATATGCTTGGGCCTGAATGCAACCCCAAGTGAGTCCCAGATATACTTGGTCTTGAATATTCATAAAAACCTCCAGTGGTAGGAAGGTCATACGACCCAACTGAACCCATGTATGGAGCTTTGTTTGTCAATCCCAACTGGGACTGGTTTTGAACAAGTGGGACAAAAGATTTAGATTCGGCAGCAGGTGATTTAAATGTTGACCGAGGCCGCTTGTTCGACTTCTGCGGCTGCTTCTCAGCTTTCGAACTTGAGTCAGCAGCAGCTGCTACCGTCCTCTTTGTGCCTGCCTTTTGTTGCTCCAACTGAGCAATACGCTTCTTAAGAGTCTCACATGAATATTCTGATTCCAGCTTGTACTCCTTAATAGCTCCGATTACTGCCTTAAGAGCAGCAAGCTCTTTCACAATAGCCTCATTCTGTAGAAGATAACATGCAAAGTGGGACTTTGAGTTCATGGTTGCACATCCTAACTTGAGGTGTGCAAAGGGCAAACCGCCATACCTGTGACTTAATAGAATTATTTCCTTTCTTTCGCACTTCTTGAGCAGCCTTCTTGGATTCTTTTAAGTAGGCTTTCAAGATAGGCACTGGAGGGTATTTATCCATAACATTCAAAGCATGGATAAATTTGACAGCATCAAGTTGTCTGCCCTTGCTGTTCAAGCCCCCAATGAGATCTGCCACAAGCAAAAATGCTTGCAGGTGTCATAATTCCACACTAAACTTCATGGGGGGAGCTAAACCCATCTACAATGACTATCATGAAATGTGCAATAGATAAATTCAGATAAATTATAGCCAGTATCTTACCAAAGCAAGCACCAGTTATGATTACCGTTGAACAACAAACCTTTTAACCTCTTAATCAGAAGGTCAAGGGGTAAAGAAGAAGTGACCAAGAAGAAGAATGAGAAGAAAAAGAGGAGGTGCAAGCAAGTGAACAAGGAAAAAAATCCAGGCCTCTGAATTACAGAATGACAGCATGGTTACAAATACCAATCAGTCCCGAAAGATGGTATTTTTCCAGTTGGTTATCTTCATTGGCCACAGAACTAAAACAAAAGTACGTGGGTTCACCAATGAAAGCACCATAACACAAGATACATCACAGTTTTCTATTGTATAATGTGCTGCTTATCTATTGGAATCCAAGTGTTGAGCTAATTAGATACAACATTCAATATGATATCAGCATTCTGACTAATACAGATTAAGAAAAAAAATTCAAATAAAGCACTGTAAAAAAAGATGAAAAAATAAAAAAGAAAAAGAAAGAAGATATAATCACAACTAAATGATGTTGTAAGTTGCAAAAGAGGAGGATCATATAAAATTATGAGATATAATTCCCTTAATCAGGATAAATCTAGTAAACTTATCTTGGTAAAATACTTCTTAAATGACAAGTAACCTTATGGGATAGAATCAAGGGCCTATGAGGACAGAAAACATATGCCTCAAAATTGCAGAATGGCATCATGGCTACAAATGCCAATCAGTGCCAAAACATGGTGTTTTCGAATGAGGTATCTTCATAGGCAAAAGGACTTTATAAAAATGACTACAAGAAAATACAAAGCATATGCTTTCAATAGACAAATTATTCAATCAAATGACTTCATAAACAGAAGATATGACATCAAACATGTATTCCTCTGAATTGCAGAATTCCAGCAAGAATAAAACACCAATCAGTCCAGAAAGATGACATATTGGTATTAGGTATCTTCCTAGCTAACAAAATATTAATAATAATAAGCAATAATAGACAGACAAGAATAAACATCAAAAGAAGAAAAGATTTTGACCAGAAAAAGTACTTCTAAATGTAACAGCAATGAAAATAAAATAGTGAAATGATG
The DNA here is from genome assembly GCF_051530095.1 of Phoenix dactylifera. Lineage (NCBI taxonomy): Eukaryota > Viridiplantae > Streptophyta > Magnoliopsida > Arecales > Arecaceae > Phoenix > Phoenix dactylifera. The sequence continues at coordinate 9,962,815 of NC_143204.1, read as the reverse complement.
GAAATAAAATGTGCCTCAGATTGCAAAATATCATCCTGGCAAAATACACCAATCAGTCCCGAAAGATGGTATAGTGATATAAGGTATCATCATGGGCAATGGATTGCAAAAAAGAAAGAAATAGATTCCCAAAAATTAGCAGAAAATAGTGCAAATAAAAGCACAAAAAGACACCAAAATGATAATAATCAAAAATTATTTCTTATTCACCTTATTTTTATTCAGAGACTATAGCAGGTAGTGATCTGCTAGCAGCTGTAGTGACATTCTTATTCAAAAGTCCATTACCCAAAAAAATAGAAAATGTTGCAAAATAAAATACATTATTAAAATTCTCGAGTGAACCTATAGGTCCAAGGCAATCCATAAGTGCTAAAGATTTTTGAGAAGAAAAAAATCGTTAAATGAGCCACCTACTTGTTAGTGCATAAAATTTAACTGTTACTACTTGCATAGAAATTCATGAAATCAACTATCAGCAATAAAAAAATTTGGTAGTCAGAGCATAAACCAAACCAGACACTCAAATAGTTAAAATACAAGAGGTTAGTCATGCAAACAAAAATTGCATGCTGTAAAAAATACATGTGATATGCAATAACCAAGAGTTAGGCCCAAAACGGGGAAAAGTAATGTAAAACATGCAAAAGTTCATGCACATAGTGAAAAATTAGTATGCAAGAATTTTATCAGAAAAGGACAATATAAAAGAAAATGTTAAAAAAAAAATAAACATAAATAAATGATGTAAAAAACGTGATGGCACATGTCAACAAGAAACATGTAAATATCATTCTTCCATATTTGATACTTAGAAACAAAGATTACAATCAGGGGCAGAAGCACGATAACCAAAGTGGCAATTGGAAAAGGACTGAAGATCAAGTTTGGTTCATGGACAGGCTAATGACATGATTTTGCAGAAGAAGCTCACTCCTTTACTTTATTCCGTTCTCCCGCTTCTCCTTGACACATTTTATTGTGACCGAATTGGTGCAATAGAAGGATAGAAACAACTTTGCTGGAAAATACTAAACTAAATGCAAATTTAAAATAACATGACAGTAAAAAGGAAATCAAACATGATATCAGAAAAACGAATAAGGAGATGAAATGCACCAGCTATTGAATTGAACAGAATATGCAGAAAAATATCACTTCAACTCCAAATAAACTGGCTACCACCAATGTTCCAATAATCCTAAAAAGCGGAAAACAAGCCCCACCAGAAAATATATAAGCCACAACAATGCCCGAAATGCTGCCGATAAACAAAACGCAATCATTCAAAAGGGGCATTTGAGGTTCTCTAAGATAATTCTCCAAGTCATATACCTCAACATTGCACCCGAGCAGATTGCGTACAGGAGCAACAGCAAAAACAAATACCACAAAGGCATAAGCCTTTCAATTAAAACACGGGAATTTTTTTCAACTAGATGATGGAACAATCTCTTCAGCTATTTGCAAGCAATTCTAACTACTCGAAAACAAAATACATATAATAACCAAAACAAAGCAACAAGGAAACTTTATCGAAATTATAATAATATGAATCATACGGACATAGGTATTTCCAATTCTTACCGGCCATGTTCTCCATGACTCCGAGAATCTTACAGAGATCAAGAGCTTGCTTCCTTCTCGATACGGAAATTAAGAGATCCAAGATCTCATCCCTATCGAATTCTGAAGCCAACCCGTAAGAAGCTACGAGCTGCAAGAAAGCTAGAACATTATCTGCACCATCCGAGATCTTCCCCTTCCATTCCACCGCCAGTTCCCTCGCCCTCTCCCTAACAAATGGCTTGATTTCCGGCGCCACCGCCCGGAGGCGCTCCAAAAGATTGAGGCACGTCCTCCTGATCACCTGGAGATTACCGTCCTTCTCCCCCTCGGATTTCGGACGGTGGAACCCATCCATGGCGTCCAAGACCAGCTTGGCCGGGTCCGGGGCCGACCGTATGGCGGTGTCAAGCTCGTTCTTAATCGCTGGGAGATCCTTCCGGTTCTGGACTACGTACGACCTCAACCCTACTCCGTCCATCTTGACGCAGAAGGATCTGAGCTCTGGCCGGGGGACGCACTCGGCCTCGGCCTCGACCTTCACCACGGCGGCCACCGGAGGGGGCGTGGTGCCGGAGATGGACTTAGATTCGAGCTCCTTGAGGCGGAGTTCGATGGATCTCTCGATGGAGCAGAGGTGGTCCTCGAGGTCCCTCCATTGGAGGGTGAACGAGGCCAGGGCTGGGGAGAAGGATTGGAGGGCTTCGAAAGCCTTCCGGAGTTCCTCCTTCTTCGAGGGAATGACTTTGATGGCCTCTGCAAGCTCCGCCGCGGCCATCTCCGCGGCCATAGAGAAACCCTAACCCTAACCCTAAAGGATCAAGGAAACCCTAACCCTAACCTTAGGCGGACGGGAACGAAACCCTAACACTAGCGCAGCGTGGGGTCGCGACGCGGGCCTGAGGACGGGAGAAAGCGGGGGTGATGGAAGCGGTTACATATAAGATGGAGAGATTTGTTTCCGACGTTAGATCTTCATCGTACGGTTTGAGTTTGTTAAACGATTGCGTTCGATTAGGGTTGCAAGTAGAAGAGGCGGCGGAATGGGTTGTACAAATCTTCTTTGCGATCAAATCCGCCGTCAGCACAAGTGATTACACCATTGAATGACGGACCATATGCGGCTCCTGATACTCAGATTGGATCCTGCTAATAGTAGCCATGGATCTAGACCTGTACGGTTGCAGATCTAAATTTTGTTCCATGCCTAGCAGAATCAAGCTGGGTCAATTTGAATAAGAAAAAAAATGATAAAGATCTTTAATTAGGGATGTGTTACAAGCCATGCCATATTCAAAGTCCATCTAGTTTGGACCCAGACCCATCTCTCAATTTTAATTAGTCTAATTGGCACCGGGTCTGATCCAAATCAGGTACCAAGTTTGCAGGTTGAAGTGACAGTTCCAAAAGATTAACCATAGTCTGCATAAAAAATTCATAGTAAATTCTTGATAATTAACAATATAAACTATACAAAAATTATTATTGTTTTTTGTTTAATAAAATAAGATAATCTAGATTCTACACACATATGCACATACATACGTACGTACATGTATATAATATATTTAAAGTAGATCTATTAAATTTCTGAATAAAAATTATCTTAAAAAAAGGTCTTTTCTCCTACACCTAAAGCATAAGTAGAGCTATTGTAAAGATAAATGGTCTTTCTTATGAAGTAACTAATTATTTTGATACTATCAGTTCATGATCTTAGGACTAACATTGCTTACCTAGTTCAATATGCACTTGACCTAACCTACTTGTTTGAGAGAATATTAAGCCTATTTGAAAAGAGTCCTATTAATGATCGAAGAAGGCTTATAAAAATGTCACACCAAAAGTTCAGGTATTTTGATGTCAACATACTTTACTAAATAACTCTCACGATTATAACATTTGAAAAAGTGAAAAGGTCCTAAAAACTTCAAATAAAGTGACTTGTAATCAAGGAAACAACACGGCATCAATTTCAAGCTTTTCTTTTATTTCAAAATTTCATATGGTGGTAGGGAATGATGTTCTAAATGGGAATTTTTTTAGCTTTTCTATAATTTTTGGTGAATTTTGTAGAGCAATCGGCTTTCTCTCTCCTATCTTCCTAATATGCATAAAAACTAGAGGACATCATACTTTTCTTATATACATGAAATTTTCCTAATAAAAATAAAAATTTTATGAAATACATGACTCTATTTGATTATATTTTGAGAGCCGAAGAAAGAAATTTCAATGATTGACATAAAAATAAAGTTATTTTCGTCAAGCCAAAAATGTCAGATTTGAATTTTCCTCCTACATTTTGTTTATAAACATTCGAGATGAATGTGATATTTTTATCATTATTCATTCAACAAAATTTAGCAAAAAAGGAACCTAGCCTATCAAAAAATACCTTCCTTTTTTTGTAAAAAATAAACAGGATTGCATATTAACCCCTTATCTCTATTTTTCCGATTTTAGTTGCTTAAATCAAACATCCATCCAATTACAAACTAATTAAACTATTGTAAACATCCATCCATCAATTGAATTGTAGTCCTAAGCCACCAATCTAGCTTTGTCATATGCCTAGTGAGCCATCTGCATTCTATTATTTTTTATATATCCATTTCGATCCCACTAGATTTTTAGTTAGATCATATGGCACTAATTTCCAAGTGTTGTTTTCTATTAAGACCTAGAATGCCTCGGACATTACTTCACACCAACATTGGTCTTTATCAGTGAAATGCCTTAAGACGGGTGTAGAGTATCTCTTGTTTTGCTCTACTCCCCCCCAACCCACCCACCCTCTCTTTGTTTTCTTTATCCATTTTTGCTGGATCAGTTGAGGAAGGAAGCCAAGATCTTGCCCACCTCCCATTTCTTCTTTGCTCGGGCTAGCAATGAGGAGGTCGTGGAAACGATACTCTTTTTGCCCCATTCTACTTGTCGCGACCGATACACTTGTGGTAGAGTCTAGGGACTATCAATTGCCATCGATTTGACAAAAGATTCATTCTGGACTCATTCACACTTTGCATGTTCGTTCCCAATATCAGTTGGCAGACATTCTCACCAAGTCACTCAGCTCTGCTTAGTTTCATTCCTCCTGTCCAAGATGAGTATTCTCAACATTCATTGCTCCTCTTGAGGGGGAGTATTGAAATTCAATGGTTATGAAGTGTACATTGAACCAAAACAGCTTATATATATCATTGAAACTTTCACTATTTTCAGTGCTCTGTTCATTGCTTTGTTCCTGATATGGCTGATACGCCACTGTATATGCTAATGCGGATTGCTACAAGAAGTTGGAGCCGAGCTGGAGCTGATGTGGATAAGGAGGAAGCTAACTAACAACTAAATTCAGCTAATTAGTTGGGATAACTGAATTTAGTTGGTAGAGTTGTATCAACTGTGTACAGTAACTAAGTCCTGTTTATAAATAGAGATCCGATGCATGTAAGGTGTAACTTTTGGAGGAATAAAAGTAGTGTTCTTCCTCTCATCATCTTTGTTCTCCTATTCAGAAGTTCTCCTTCTTGATATATCACCTGCCTCCTCCTATCTTCCCTGTTCAGGAGTTCTCTTTTGATAGATACCATGTAGAAGTTTGAGAATGATACTCATTGCCTTTGTGGCTCCAATCTTTTCTTTGGTTAATACACCCTATTACAAGAGTCCAGCTAATTTGGGAGAAGACTCAAATATAGGATGTTTATATAGAATGTTTGCTCGCTAACACTAGCTATTTGTCGAGTCATTCAAATATCTTGAAATTATGCCATACTTTATCAAAAATAGATTTGGACATAATCAGATATTTTTAAAAGTATTTCTCAATATACACTGTATATTATTATTCTTTGACAAAATCACAGAAATACCCCTCTTTGTTGTCAATTAGCGACCAAAATTTCAAATTCATTGCAATATGACCCAATCATCCATCGTCGTTATAAAATAATATCATGTGAGGATCACATAATACCTAAACTTTTGTAAAATTTTAAAATTGCCTTTCCTTTTAATTTAGCAAAGGACTATTATTTTAGCATAAAGTGAAAGAAGGGAAGAAGAATCACTTGGACAGGGCACTTTGAGATCCATACAAACAAATAACTGACAAAGGACTGCATGCTTTGAGATCTATGCAAATAGATAGTTGACAAAGAATGAGTGCTTTGAGATCTGTGTAAGTGGATGAATGATAAAGAATTGAGCGCTCTAAGATCTATGTAGGTGAATGGATGATAGATGATGGAGTGCTTTTAAATATATGCAAGTGGATGCAACACAGAGCATGGAGCACTTTGAGATCTATGTTAATAGATGGATGAGAGAGGATGAAGTACTTTGAGATCGATATAAATGGATAGATGATAGAGGATGGAGCACTTTGAGATTTGTATAGATGAACGGATAATAAAGGATAGAGTGCTTTGAGATCTATGCATGTGGATGGATAATAAAGAATAGAGCGCTTTGAAAACTATGCATGCAGATGAATGATAAAGGATGAAGTGCCTTGAGATCTGTGTAGATGCTTGGATTGCAGAGAATGGAGCATTTTGAGATTTATGCAAGTGGGTGGATGATAGAGAATGGAGCGTTTTGAGATCTATCTAGACAGATAGATAACAGAAGATGGAGTGTTTTTAGATCTATACAGATAGATAGATAAGAGAGGATGGAGCACTTTGAGACTTGTGCAAGTGGATGGATGATAGACAATGAACTGTTTTAAGATATGTGCAAGGGATGAATAATAGATGATGAAGTGCTTTGAGATTTGTGCAGATGATAGATGATAAACGAAGTACTCTAAGATCTATGCAGGTTGATGAATAGTAGAGAATTGAGCGCTTTAAAATCTACGTAAGTGAATGGTGATAGAGGATGAAGCACTTTGAGATCTGTGTGCAGGCGGATGGATGATAGAGGATCGAGTGCTTTGAGATCTATGCAATAGATGAATAATAGAGGATACAATGCTTTAATATATGTGCAAGTGGATTAATCACAAAGGACATAACGCTTTGAGATCATATAAAAACTAAGATCTGATCTCTCTGAATCAAGGATATTTAGGTCATTTTCTCACTCCATCAACGATGTCAAGATCTAGATAGACGGCTAGGCCATATTGCAATGGAAATGATGTTTTGGTGACGAATTGAAACTTTTTAAACTTTTAGAATTTTAAGTGTAACTGGCCCAATCTTGGAGGAAAATCTGTGTAATTTTTTCTCATCCTTTTCTTATTCTCTACACCGTCCATTGGATGAGCTAATAATCGGTATATTCAGTGACACTTAAACGGGTGTGTGCTCAAGGTGCAGCATTGAAGACCGAGTAGGAATTGTGTGGCGGAGGTATCCATAGGGATCCATCCAAGAGACCAAGAATAGAATATATTAGGATAATGATATAACCTAACCATAGCACCTGCATCCATTCAAATTGCAACCAAGGAAACATGCTCCCCAAGTTGGACTTCCCTCTAGAGAACTCGAAGGGATTGGATTAATTAGTCATCTCCGACCTGGAAGCATCCTCTTCCTACCAAGAAAACAGATTTTGATCTCATATAAAATATGAATGAATGTACTCGTTCTGAGGCTTCTTTCACCACCTTGTTGCAGGTACCACCTTCCCCCATGACTAGGCAAAGAACCTAGCTCAAGTAGGAATGTTTAGGCCTAGACAGGTTACCAGTTTAATACTATAAGCTTGGGAATTGTAGCTTGTGACATATTTTGTGGCTTTAATAGCATTTTTGCAGTTGGCTTCTCTACTATCTTTGCAGCTGGGATCTAACTATTTATTTATTATAACGTTTGGATGTAAGGTTGCTCCTCCCTTGAAAGTTACAAGGCATGCATATCAAAAAATAATGGGCTGGCACGTATATGGCCAGGCAAAGTCACGGGATGTTGCTACCCGAGTTAGGGCTTGCAACAGTTCAAGTCAAATCCGCGCACTGGTCATGAATCGTTGGACTCATTTATATAGGCCACTTTATTCTGCATGGTATAACCCTAAGCTAACAAGTTGACCCATTTCATGTGACTCCTCTTTATTACTCTATTCAAGATAAACAGCTAGCAACTGAAAGGGATTAACCACACTTTTCCAAATAATTGGACTCAATCCAACCTGACCTGACCCAATAAAGCTATATTCTCACACCGTCCTATTCCCAACATGTTTAAAATTTAAGCAAAAAAAAATATTTATATTAAGTCAACCTTCATAACTCTTGATCCACAACCTGGCTAGCCCAAAAAGGATTAGGTTGAATCTTTCGTGCAAAAGAAGGGTTCATCTTCGCCATTGGTTCATGCCCTGCAAAGATCTCAAACTACTGAGACATGCATGATCCAACAGTGGATTCATCGCCCCCTAAAAAAAAGGTATACGATCGTCATTCTCTTGGACTGGTCAAATTTTACTGCCGCAAATTATAGAAGCAAGTAGTAGGAAGCTGCGAGTGAAGTAAACTAAAGCAAGATCCTTCATATTTAAGAGGGAGGAAATAAAGGAAAACAAACCAACGGCTTCTAGCTAGACGAGTCACGTAAAGCATCACCCCGTCCATATATGCATTTATGCATGTTCCAAAAGGCATGCATGAAAGTGAAGAGATTCTCAATCAGATCTCCTCAAACTCATTTTTTTTGTGAAAAATTAGTAGTTGGGCCAGATCCATCGGCTCATCAAAAAGGTTAGTTCAACTAAAAAGCAACATGCACAAACATAGATAAAAAGAAAAGAGTCGAAGACATTTGTTTGCCCGTGTTACTTTTTGATTGGATTGGTCCTCCACTTTAGGAACTGACTTCTCTTCCCTTGGCCTCGGGATCGGTTTCCTACTTCTTCTTTGGATTCCTTTCATCTTGGATCACCTTTTTTTTAAAAAACAAATAAATAAAAGATAAGTTGTTGGCACATTTAAAGAATCCAAACCAAATACTAACTTGTGACCACTCCCCAGTGCCTGATACGAAATTGCAAATCACCAAAAGCTTGCATCTAAAGTTTTACCTTTTGCCCTTTGAGAAAGAAATTGGGGCTTCAATTTCGTGTGGTATTAATCCTTGCTTTGATTCTCAATTAGTATAGTCCCAATTCCATGAGCTTTGGCTCGATCTAATGAAGAGTCTAAGCTCTAGCTTAGCGAGATTAGGGGTATAGAGTAGTAGGTGGGATTAGAGCCCCTCCAGCTCTTTAAAAAGGAAAAAAAAATTACTATAGCTTTAGGGTGGATCCTTCCCTCTAGTAAGCTACTGAAGTATGTAAAAATTTGTTTGGTTCTACTCAAACCTTCTCCTTCTACAAGCCCATGCTGTTATGGTTCATACCATCCGTAACTCTGCTTGGTGACCTTGGTTGATATATGTTGCATATGTATTATTATTATTTTTTTTTTGGTACATTGGCTGCTCATATTAATTTTGCATGAGCATAGTCTGAATTGTCAAATATATATGGTTTGATATCCAAATCAGAATATGAAACAACATCTACTACCATTCCTTACATGGCACGAATCTAAAAGACCAATATACCTGCAAATGCCCCACACAAACCCAGGCTCAGATAATATCTCATATCTACTGATTTCTCCACCCACCCAATTGTATCTGACCCCAATTTCTGTTCAAAAATCCTAGTCTCCTTTTCCAACTCTATCACCTCCTACCGATGGACTTCCTGTGACCCCACCTGGTTGCACGTCTGGGATAAAAGACACCCACCTTCCGCGACTTCTATATTCCCGAACTCTCGATCCCGCCAAACACGAAGGGCTCGTTTGATTCGCGGGAAGTATTTTCCCTCCTAAGAATATGATTCCTGAAAAATAAATTCTTAGAAATATGATGCCTAGGAAAGTACTTTTGGCATATTTGGCTGATAATGGAAAAGTGACAAATTTCCAAAGTGCTTATGTTTAGTTGGTGATTCACTTTTCTGAGAAAGTTATGTATAATTCGTATTATGCCCTTAATAAAAATTAGGTCTTTAATGCCTCTTTAATGTTTCTTTAATGCTGAAGGGTCTTTTTGGAAAAAAATAAAAATGGAGTAATTTCCGCCTCATGGAAAAGTAACTTTTCAATGTTTCTCATGGGAATGTAAGAATCATATTCTCATGAGAATACAACTTTTTCATCTCTCTTCTTTGAAAATTCCAATCAAACAAGAGGCATCTTATTACTTTTCCGTTGACCATACTTTTCTCCTTTCTTTTCCCGCGAACCAAACGTGCCGGAAGAGGAATTGGATTCCCGATCTTGCTCCAACAGCTCCAAAAAAACAAAAAAAACACGTAAAAACGTGACATTATCTCCACCATCCATGGATTATCTCCTTCCTGAAGCGGATTACGATGATCTAACGTAGTTGGATCGGAATGCTACACATGTGGGCTTTGAGATTCGATTTTCAAGCTAATCCCTCGCATCTTTTGCCTGGTAGTACTCTGATTGGTTGACTCAACCGGGTTCCGGACCTCCGCGTCAAGGATTCCACATCCCTGGATAGCCGCCACGTCATCCTATCGGAGACGGACGGCTCTCCATCATCTCAGCCATGCGAAGCGACCCCCACTCGCTTAGTATAAATATCGCCTACTCCCTTCTTTTCCCCTTTCGCCGTGCGACCTCTCTCCGTCTCTCTCGTGCTCTCCAGGTTCGCTGGGTTTTGAAGCTTTTCTTCGATCTAGTCTTTTCTGGTAATCTCGTGATCCGGTTTTTTTAACTTTTTTTGATTTTTTCGCAAATCTCGATCAAGATTCGAGAGTTTATTTGCCGCTTCGGATCGTTGGGTCGTGGCTGATGGATTTTCTCTTCTTGGCAGCGGCGATCGTTTTTTTTGTTTTTGCAATTCTTCGCTATTTTTCAGCTTCAATGGCGCCAACGACGCAGCACCTGAAAGAAGAGCGAACTCGGTATTTTCTCGTGATCTGTTCCTCCTCCGTATTTATTTGATCGAGATAAGTTTTCTGCAAGATCTCCGGCCGCCGGATTACGAGGTATTCTTCGCTCGATCTCGCTTCCTCGATCTGAATATCGGCGTTCCAAGCGAGGCTTTCTAATCTGACATTTTTTTTGGGAGCAAGGGTTTTGATTTGATTTGATTTGATTGCATCAACCGAAGCATCGGAGGGATGCCGTGCATGGGGGCGGCGGACGAGGACGCGGCCGCGGCTGCGGCGGACAAGGACGAGGAGCTGTTCGTGGAGGTGGACCCGACGGGGAGGTACGGGCGGTACGCGGACCTGCTGGGGGCCGGCGCGGTGAAGAAGGTGTACCGGGCGTTCGACCAGGAGGAGGGGATCGAGGTGGCGTGGAACCAAGTGCGTCTGCGGAGCTTCAGGGAGGACCGTCCGATGATGGACCGGCTCTTCGCGGAGGTGCGGCTCCTCCGTGAGCTCCGCCACGACAACATCATCGCTCTGTACCGGGTGTGGACGGACGCCGAGCGGAGCACCCTCAACTTCATCACCGAGGTCTGCACCTCCGGCGACCTCCGCGAGTACCGGAAGCGCCACCGCCACGTCTCCCTCAAGGCCCTCAAGAAGTGGTCCCGCCAGATCCTCATCGGCCTCGACTACCTCCACAACCACGACCCCTGCATCATCCACCGCGACCTCAACTGCAGCAACGTCTTCATCAACGGCAACACCGGCCAGGTGCTACCGCGAAACAAACCCTCTTTTTCTTTTTTCTCTTTTTTGGTGAAAAAGGCAGTTCATATAGCAAACAAACGCTCTTCAAACACCGATGTCGGCGCTAATGTTTTGATGGTGGGTTGTTGCAGGTGAAGATAGGGGACTTGGGGCTGGCGGCGATCGTAGGGAAGAGCCACGCGGCGCACTCGATACTGGGGACGCCGGAGTTTATGGCGCCGGAGCTCTACGAGGAGGAGTACACAGAGCTGGTGGACATCTACTCGTTCGGGATGTGCGTGCTGGAGATGGTGACGCTGGAGATCCCCTACAGCGAGTGTGACAGCATCGCCAAGATCTACCGCAAGGTCACGGCCGGGGTGCGCCCGGCGGCCTTGGGCAAGGTCCGCGACCCCGAGGTCTGGGCCTTCATCGAGCGCTGCCTCGCCAAGCCCCGCGCCCGGCCCTCCGCCTCCGAGCTCCTCAAGGACCCTTTCTTCAGTGGCCTGGATGATGACGAAACCCCACCTCCTCCCAGCGTGGTCGCCGTCGAGCACTGCAACCCGCCGTCGGCGGACATCTCCGGCATCCGGCTGGTTTGAAGGGAATGCATGCGTTGGGGTCTGGCTTTGGCTTCTCTTCGTCTCTATACAAGCGTGTTCGTGGCGCTTCACGTCGCAGCAACTCGCAATAGTTGTATTTTTTATATTTTCAATTAATTTGGTCTTCGTATCCATATACATACCAAACTCGTTGGGTTGGAAGGGTCGTATTTTCAGGCTGTTATTTTTATTCTATTTGATTATACTTCAATTTTTTTCTCATCTTCATTTGCGAACGTGTCTCAATGATCAGTAGAAATTGTAATGATGGGTTCGTGCGATGGCAGACAGCTGAAATTATATGGATAACCGGGATATTTTTTTTTAATTTGATTAAAGAGTATCAAGAAAAAAGAGAAACGTTTATGCATGTTTTAATTTGGTAGCTGCAAACCGGTGTCAATTATGAAATGGATGCAACTGCACCAAGGTAAGGATCATACGCCAAAGTTTTTATATGTACGATATTTTCTATTTTGCACTACCCTTGTATAAGGATTATAATGCCTATCTAAAATAATATGGATAACCAGGATGATTTTTTTTTTTTTTTTGATTAAAGAGTATCAAGAAAAAATAGAAAGGTTTATGCATGTCTTCTAATTTGGCAGCTGGATATTGGTGTCAATTATGAAACAGATGCAACTTCCCATGGATGAGGATTATATGCCAAAGTTTTTGTATATATGATATTTTTTATTTTGCACTACCATTGTACAGAGTTTCAAGAACTTTGGCGTATAATCCCTATCCAAAATAATCAATGTCAAAATTTGTAGACTATAATCTATCACCAATCATATTAATTTTATAAATTGCACCAATCCTCTCATGGCGCGTCAATAGCATGGGCTTTTCTTTTTTAAGCTGATTAATTAGTTGGGTATAGATTATCCAAAGTTTATAAAAAGCTCTTCTAATCACTTCTTTGTGATTGCAGTAATAATTGGTGACTAATTTAAATTCTAAACCATTCTCATCAACCTATGTGCTATATATATATATATATATATATATATATATATATATATATATATATATATATATATATATATATATATATATATATATATATATATATATATATATATATATATATAATGGGAGAAAGTGATGGTGCAACATGTTTCATACGCTCTTTGTTAGATTTCCACATATCATTGTTATTACTGTGGAAGCTACTAGTAGTATTATTTATCCAGTTAACAAAGTAGCTTCCGGTTATGGTACTCCAGATCTAAAAAACAGAGTGGGTGGGACTTGCCAAGACTTCTAGTTCATGGAGTTAACATATCGTCATTAATGTAAAGGTTCCTAGGAGCATGGAAGATGTTAGTCAAAAGAGTTGCTAGAGTTTTTGGGGCTGTCAAGGGTGCAAGAGAGACATTCATGGAATGAGAGGAGAAAGTAGGAAAAGAGGAGGGAAGGGAGATGAGGCTAGGAAAGGAGAGGGAGGAGAAAAGAGGAGTTGTAGGTAGAAAGGGGAGGGTGAGTCTTGAGGAGTTTGAGAAGAGGGTCTTTTAAATTCCTCTTGTGGTGTTTGTATCACCTATATTAATCTTTTGGGACATTAGGCTAAGATGTTTTGTAAATTTTGTGAGAATTTATTTTATACACATGCACATTATTTGTCTTTAAGTTGTGCTCATCATAGGCCAAGAGAAATAGCTTTTCGTGTCTTTCTTTCTAAAGAAAGTTATAAGTTATTTGATCCAGCACTAACATGAAGACAATTCGCACTGATGGACCTTGAGCTAGCCTAGGTCCATTTCTAACATCTCACTCACCAGGAAATGGATGATAGATAATTAAGTTGGAGGGCTATTGAGAGGCCTTTTGGACTCTTTTGTGAGTTTTAAATACAGTGCTTGATTTTATTCATTTAGCTCCAGCATTCATGTATGTAAGAGGCCATTCTCTAGGTAGTCGCATAGAGTTGTGCAGAGTGAGATGAAGAGGCATGCAATAATAAAAAAGTGACAGTCACTCTTAAGGAGGGAGATGCGACCACTCAATGCTAGCCCCTACCAGTAATGCACATTTATTTTAGGGTTTTATTACAATGCTTTTTCATTATTTTTTTTTTTGAAAAGTTCAAATCCATCCTCACTGTTGATTATGAGTAAACATATTCATGGGTCGGATGGCCTGTCTGCTTGATCAAGTCTAAAATCTTTTGGATAAGAGTAGACATGGATTTTAAGCCTAGCAAGCCAGGCACGACCCCTAAAAAAATAAGCCTGTCAATTAAATAGGTTGGACTCAAATTTAGGCAATGAAGCTCAGTTCGAGCCCAATCCAACCTTAATCATAAATATCCTATTTTTAAATAATCCTGATTCACTTAAGTAGAGGCTAGGGCTATCTGGTTTGCTGCTTATTTTTAAATTGTAAGAAGGAATCCTCTCCTCCCTAGTCTCCTTCTCTTCTTCTTCTTTAGATGCTAATGATGATCCAAGGTTTACTATTTCTTGAGGGTTGTTGCCCTCCATCCCTCCGCTCTGTTGATGCCACCTTCCATAGCTTTCACCACAATGGCTACACGGTTTTTCCAGGCTCCCCCATCCCTCACTCCCCATCCACCACAAGGGAGAACCCTCCTATCTCTTTTTGCCTACCTTTGTTACCTAGCTATGCAATCCAAGAGGAGGGTTGAATTGGATTTTTAAAAATTTTAGCTAATAATGCAGCAAACTTAATTTAGTACTTAATGGACAAAGATAAACTTCAGCAGTAAACTAATAGATAGAAATGCTAAGGATGAAAGTCAGCGCTCATGGGAAGAGCAAGCCTATAGTTAACTGAATGTGGATCAGTATACATTTGACCTGGCCTTGGAGAAGATGGGGTCTCTTCGTTGTGGCAGTGCTGAAGCCAAAAATAGCATGGCATGGTTCAAGAAGGGATTCTATGAGGAGTTGGTGCGCTTGGGAGAAGCTTAGACTTGGTTTACTTGGAGATCTTCATGAGATCTAGCCTTTGGGTATTTGTTTGTTTGTCATTATCATATTATCGCCAATTAGAACTAAAATTTTTCTAATGTTTGTTTGCATCATTCATTTACTTATGCTGCTTTCCTAAGTTGATTTAAAGATTCAACAATTCAACTATTCCACTTTTCCCTGTATCTAGGATGCATATTAGTTGAAAAATTCAATTATTCAGCCTCAGCCAAAATTTACTTGCTTTGCCCTGGTTGTCAGCTGATCCCATTGAAAATTTAGGAAAACTTTGTTCTAGGTTAGGCCAAAAGGCCAATATATCTCTATTAATAAATAAAAATTATATATGATAAAACAATAAAAAATTTATTAGGAAAAAGTCATAAAAATCATATCTAATTTGCGCCTGGTCAAGAAAGTCCAATTCATTCACCCAAACAAAATCAAGCTAGAGAATCAATTTCGCCGTTCAGCACCCGGACTCGACAAAGCTGGTCTGCATCGAGCCGGATTTTGTTCTGGACCCATTTGCACCCATACCTAGGTTTTAAGAGATTTGGTTGGTGTTGGCTCACTTAACCAAGTCCTCGGAATTTATTCCCCGACAACCTGCCGTGGAGGTCAGGGCAACTGGATGCCCGGCCCACAACATCGAGCCAGACCGGCCATTGGACCTGACCGGCCCCACCTCGACCGGAGGGCTCTTGCATGAAATGAATTAAAGAACGTTCGAACCCCACACCCTAGATTGGCAAGTCTTTGATTTTCAATCTCAATCGTGGCCATTAAATGATGAGATAAGGCGACCCTTGCCATTGAATGGGATTTGTTTGTCTTGTTTTGTCAAATGGAAAAGGACCAGGACCAAGTTTAATATCCTAGGTGACATACTGACATTGCGACATAGATTTCTTTGATATGTAATGTTGAGGATACTATATCTATGGATAATATAACTTTACAGGCTTGGTCTTTTTTATAATTATATTAAGAAGGAAAACAAAATACAATGGGAGTATTATTATATTAAGTTGTATAAAAAAATAAATTGAATGTAGATCAACCGATAGTTAGTCTCTATAAACTCATGTTGCAGGTCCTCTAGTCTACATAGGCTATGAGTCGAGTTAGTTTTGAAAGATATTTTTTAAGTTTTTTAGTTCTATATAAGCACTCAAGATTTTCTCGGTAAATAACCGATGTGGGACTAAACATATGTATGTACGGATTCTGACACATATGTAACTAGTTTGATTATAAATTTGATGTAAATTTAGATCATTGAGGTACAAATAATATTTTTTTGCAAGCCAGTATATACCAAGCAATAAGCATATAGGTTATCGCAACACAAACATGGAGAGAGAGTGAGAGATGGGAGGCTAAAATAGCACGTTGTTTAAAGCTGACGTAACAAAATTTTCAGATTTAGTTGATTGAGGCCAAAACCTAGCCTTTTGGCTTATAAGGTGACTTTCCTTTTTTTTAATGAATAACATATTAGAATATTTAATATGATGGTAATTTGAATGGTCCCAATTGCAAGGGAGATAGGGTAATAGCCCATCCAACTCATGCCGGTCGTGCTGCCATCCTAGCTACAAGTTTAACTAATCTTAAAAAAGAAAAAAAAATCAGTCATCCTGGCAAAAGGACGAGCGATACCCGCAATCAATGGCGCGAGACTGCACCTCTCTTAACACGTAAACGAACAGAGGACGATGGCTTGACTTGCTCACTCACCGACCGTCATGTTTTCCTACCACAACGCAAATCAGTATGCTTTGAATGCTAAGTATTAATGATCCGACCAGCCAATCGTTCTCATCTGCAGATCTAAATTTTGGTTTGACTTAAGTTATAAATAAGCCAAGTCGTTTAAATTTATTTATTCAATAAATGAGCTTCAGGTTTAAATATTTGACTGTTTAATTTGTTTTGATTCCTCGGATTATTACTCAACCCGTTTATTCTGTTCAAAATCTGTTTAGCCTATATGATCTATTTAACTTAATCCACCTGACCTGTTTAATATATTTCAATTCATTTAATTCGTTAGAAATTCATCTAAATCGGATTATCAATTTAATAAACAGAAATAATTCAAATTTAAAATTTTGACCATTCTAATAAATAAATTGAAGTTGGGTAGTTGAATTTTGATCCGGTTCAACTTAATTGCCATCGACTATATGTATACATTTTTTTTATTTTATTATTTTTATGCCAGTCAACAATCTATGCGTCATCATCCAGAAGCCTGCAGCAGCATGAAGTTACGAGCCGTCACCACTGAAAATGTTGTTATAAAGTTTCTATAAATTTCTTGTTTAACTTGAACTGACCTGTTATATAGCTCTTAAAAATGAAAGCATATATAAATCAGCTAATGATTTATTAAAAGTTGATTGTGAATGCGCAAACTTTTATGAAAATATTGATTAATTTGTTGCGCATATGTATGTATAGAATCAGGATGTATAATGAACTGCACTATTGAAACCATATTAGTTTTGCCTAACTTTTCTAAGCAAAAGCCAAGCAATGGTATTAATCATTCAACAATCATTTTCTTTCGCATTCATAATCATTATATTTAGCAATCAAATTTTTTTGGCTTCAAATATTAAGTGGTGCATTCT
Organism: Phoenix dactylifera; assembly: GCF_051530095.1. Taxonomy (NCBI): domain Eukaryota; kingdom Viridiplantae; phylum Streptophyta; class Magnoliopsida; order Arecales; family Arecaceae; genus Phoenix; species Phoenix dactylifera. Next base: position 9,945,403 of record NC_143204.1, on the reverse strand, counting down.
CAAGATTAGAACCTCATAACTATAGTATAAATGAACTTTCCCCTCTTTCATACATGCATACATATATAGATGTGCACGGTCTCTCTCTCTCTCTCTCTCACACACACACACACACACACACACACATATATATATATATATATATATATATATATATAACATGTATGATGCATGCATGCGGTACAATATATTTCTCAATTGTTTTTGAAATAAGAAATAGCAATGTAACAAATTCATCAATTTCATTATACCAATGTTAATGAGGCCAACAATTATCGAGATTCATTGCTTAATGCACAACAAAAAATTTGGCTAAGGAAGTCTTCTATTTTTTGTTAGAATTTATTAGAATTTGGCTATGGTTATCAGCTGATCCCATTGAAAATTTAGGAAAACCTTGTTCTAGGTTAGACCAAAAGGCCAATATATCTCAATTAATAAATAAAGATTATATATGATTAAAAAATAAAAAATTATGGAAATACCCTCTCGACATTGGACCGATCTCATAGACGCACGCTCAACTTTAAAAAGTTTTAAACGGACCACTCATGTTTGTAAACTGTTCCAAACTAATCCTTCGACTTTCCGACCAATGGACAATGTTAGTTTGTTGTTTCAGTTAACAATAATGCCTCTCCTTCTTTTAGCTTATTCCAACATCTTTTTAAAATCTATGCATGTGGACAAATAATCCAGATCATCCATACTATCACTTTGAGATCTATGAAGAAGGATGAATATTTGGATCATCCACAAGCTTGCTTTGAGATCCGTGCAAGTAGATGAATATTTGGATTATTTCGAGATCTATGTAGCTGGATGAATAATCTGATCATCCAGTGACTGTTTTGAGATCTCTACAAGCGGATGAATATTTGGAATATCTACATGGTTGTTGGAGATCTATGCATGTATATGAATATTTGGTTTGCTTCGAGATCTGTGCAGGTGGATGAATTGTCCTGATCATCCATTAATCACTTTGAGATCTATGTAGATAAATGAACTTCTGGATCATCTATGGTTGCTTTGAGATTTATGGAAGTGGATGAATATCTGGATCATCCATGGTTGCTTTGAGATCTATACAGGTGAATGAATATTTAGATCATTTGTGGTTACTTTGAGATCTGCGTAAGCATCATCCTCCCATCTCCTTGTTTGCATAAATTTGGTTCCTCCACCCAGCTTTGAGATTTATGTAGATGGATAAATAAACTAACCTTTGAGATCTGTGCAGATAGATGAACAATCCTGATTACCCACCGGTCACTGTGAGATCTGTGCAGAAGGATGAATAATCTAGATCATCTATGCGGTCGTTTTGATATTTGTGCAAGTAGATGAATAATAATATCATTCATAATGTGTTTTAAGTGAGGTGCAATAGAGTTCAGCCACAAATATGCAAAAGCAAGATTGAAATAGATAGATATATAAGCTCATAGAGACAAGAAGATAAATAAATAAGAGAGCAAGCACACACATCGTGCAAACACAAGAATTTTATTGAGCTTTAGAGCCAAACCCAGCTCCTACGTTCTTTCCCCATGGAATCCCTCTTGAGAATTATAATCCACGAATCATATGCAATGATTACCAGATCTATTGGTTTTCCACTGACCTATTATACCCCGAGCTTATCCCTAAGTTTGTACAACAACCCATTTTAGGGCATAGTCAAACCTTTCCCCAAGTTTCAATACAACCATTGAAACTTGTCATGATAACAAACAATTTGGAAAGAAAAATAGGTTACAATAAGAGTGCTCCCTATTCAAAGCAAGATGTATATTTTGCAGCTTGATTTGAATATGGAGGGAAGTAAGAAATATATAGGTGAAGCTTTTTTCTACTTGGAATCTCAATTGAATACGTAAGGAAGAGGTTGTTCTCTTGTAATGAATGTTTCTCAATGAAAAATTCCCAAAATAACCTATTCTTATATAATGTTTGAAGCTTTTATATCAAATAGAGAGGCTTGAGATGCTTTCTTGATTGTTGGAGAGCTTTTTTGGATCATTAATAGCCATCCAATGCATTTTACAAGTGTTGGAAAACTCGTCATTATAGTTCGTCGGACATAATGGAGTCGACTCCTGGTTTTTAATAGTCGGCTCCTGAACATCTGGGTTCAATTCTTTCCTAATTGAAATTGACTCCTGAAGTGTCGTAGAAACTAGATCTTCTCTTGTCATCCTGTAGCTACTTTAGGGTTGACTCTTGTGAGTCTGGGATCGACTCCTCTCGGACAAGAATTGGCTCCTGAAATGATGCAAATATTAGGTTTTCCATTTTCATCCTGTGGTAGTTTTGGGGTTGATTTCTGTTAGTCTGGGGTAGATCTTCTCTAGTCTTGGGTTCATTGAGTATCCTATTAAAATAACCTTTCTGCCTAGCTTGCGGTCAATCTGGGTCGACTCCTCTAAGGTTGTAGTTGGCTCCTCCTACTCTAAAAATTCCAAAATGGTTTATATATATCTCCAACCTTTGAAATTGATTTCTCAAGACCTTTTCATGCACTTAAATACAATAAGCTTCCTGAAAATAGAATTTAATATTTTCAAAATACAAGATTATTAGTATCATACTCAAATATTTTGTGATCATCAAAATCAATCTTTTAGGTCAACAACCAATCAGATTATGCTCATGAAAATGGTAATATCGACAATTTTAGACTCACGATGACTTGGTTGAATTGGGAGAAGCTCTAGGCATTATTGCAGGTCAATAAGAAACTAGGGACTCGACTAATATTAAGAACATTTTATACTGGTGGGGTATTCATAGGTGATACTACCGAACATGTACTGGCTCCTTCAAATTTTTATTTATTTATTTTGTCTTATTCTGTAAACCTTGCAATTAGTCAACCTAGTAAAGAAGCATTAAAAAATGGATAAGCATAATAAACCCATTGTTAAATTTCTATATTAAAGTGAAGTATGGTTCTTGATCTTTTCTTTGATTTAATGCCCAATGTACTCCAATAGTATATTTTTTTGGAGACGAAGATGCAGTTCCGATTGAAGTGTAGTGCGACTTGTCAAATGCAATGGCATATATGGGATTTACTCATTCTCTCTCTTGTTTTTTTTTTTTTTTTTGGTTGAAAACGACAATTCATATAGCTCTAACTTGAGTACATCCTGCCAAATTAGAAGAAAGCAAAAAATACAAATGTGGCGGTAGCTCTACTGTGGATGTCCAGTGGAACTCCCCGGAGTGTCATGCAACATAAGAGGCGACCCAGTCTGCAGCTCTATTCGTCTCCCAGAAAATGTGTACGGCCTGAAACTCATCCATCTCCATAGCCAATCTGCAAGTCTCCCGAATGAGCGGGTGCCCATCTCCATACCTATCAGCACCCTGGATCCAATCTATGACTATGGAGGAATCCCCCTCAAGGTGCACCCGCCCGGCCCCGAGCACCCCGGATTCTCTCTCTTGTTTGAGATCCTCTATTTTGCTTAAGAAATATTCTCTTTGAGATTGAGTGAACATTATACAATTAATATAAAGTTGGTAAGTTCATAAACAAAGAAATTTAAGCGTGGGGCATTTTAGAAATTCTATTAGGATAGCCAAAAATAGAAGTTATTTGCATTTTGGTGTACAATATGGTTTACTTCATCCAAGGAATTTATTGCAAATAGCATATATTAATTGATTTTGTTCTTGTCACTTATTTTCCAAAATACAATTTCATGGATATGAATAGCCATCAAAATATAGCCTAATAAATTTATAGTTTTGTAAAGTAGACTAGTAATGACAAACTTATGGATCCAACATCTATTCAACCATGATACTTACGATTTGGCATGAATTTAACACACTTCTGCATCTATGCTACTACATTAATGGGGACTGCAGAGGCCTCCCCAACATGCCATGTGTCGCGCTATACTTTTTCTTTTCTTTTTATTGGAAGTTTTCTTTAGTCCCATGAAGAGGGGGACTCCAACACTCTCCCCACATGGATTCTCCTCTGACACGTGCTCCCGGTCGAGGCACGTGCTGATACAAAGAAAAGTATTCTTGCCAATCAGGTTGCTACACTTCGATTCGGATGCAATTGGAATTTTTTTTCTTTTTTCCTCCTTAGCAGTGCGGAGAGGGGAGGCCGGCACTCCCACACAAATGTTCGCCTTCGGCTTGTGTTGTTCCTACTCGGGGCTGCTTCTTGATGAAAAGAGAAAAAAAAAAAAAAAGTTAAACTTGGCCGCTCAAAAGAGAAAAAAGAAAACAATTGCAATCATAGCTGTTGAAAAAAAATATCCTCCATGTTGTCGATCATGATGCCAGGATCTGAATGCATAAGAATATAACACGTGGCAAGATCTGAGTGTGTTGGGGGAGGAGCGGATTTTTTTCTATGGAGAGGGGCGCGTTCGTAGCAATGCACCATGCACCATGCACCATGTACCTCTTCTTTCTTTCTTTTTTTGCCACCATGCAGCAGCCCGGACAGGGCCCAACACTACCCATGCATCATGATGCGTTGTGCGGGTTCACGTGATAAGATCACACCTCCTGTGACTAGACCTAGAGTGTGCAGGTGGATTTTCAACCTTAAAGAGAGGCCTATGTGTGGCTTAAAAAAGAGAGAGACAGCCTTGGGGCAAACAGAGGCTAGATGGGCTGATAACAAGGATGTTGTGATGCCATAAAATCCATTTCATGCTAATAGTAGAATAGCTTTAGATATAGGATGTGTGTTGTCTTGCTATTGAGGGGAAAGAGATAAAGGCCAGCACCCCATCCCTATCTCGTTATAGTTCGACGCTCAGCTTCGGATCAACAATGAGGGGGCCAATGATTAAGGCTCTGTTTGGAGGAGCTTTTGGAGGGCCAGAAAAGTTCTATATGGGGGAGCTTTTGGAGGGCCAGAAAAGTTTTATTTTCTGGCCCTTCAAAAGTACTTTTGGATGAAAAAAATGTTTGGTAAAAATTTCGAAAAACTGTTTTAGCTTTTCTAGAAAGCTGAAAACAGCTTTTTGAAAGAAGCTCCATTTTGGAGCTTTTCGAAAAAGCTGTTTTCAGCTTTGTCGAAAAACTATTTTTTTTGAACAAAATACCCTCAGTTAAAAAAAATTTTCCTTCCAAAATACTCCATCCTCATCCCCTCCCACCCATCCCCCTTCCTCCCCCTCTTCAATGCCAAAGTAATCCCTCCTCTCCCTCTTCCCCGTCGCCGCCTCCGACGCCCTCCCCCTCTTCTCCCTCCTCCTCTGCCGTCCCTCTCCCCCGCCGCCGCCCCCGATGCCCTCCGTCTCTTCTCCCTCTTCCTTTGCCACTCCCTCAGCAGCTCGAAGTCGAAAAGGCCATGGGAGTTGAGGAAAAGGACCGGCTCGCCCGATCCCTTCCAGCAGACTCGGATCTCGAAGGGGTCGTGAATGAGGATGGCCTCGAAGCCGTCGGCCAGGTAGAAGGAGGAGGTGGATTCGGCTGCGGGAGAGGAGAGGTGAGGGAGCCAGAGGCGGTGGTTGTCGAGGTCGGGGAGGAGAATGTTGGGGACCTCGAATCGACGATCTGTAGGCGGAGGACGCCGCTTGGGTAGACAAATAGATAGAGGAGGAGGAGGCGGGAGGGATCACGGTCAGACTCAGGGTCGTCTCCAGCGGTGGCCTGACGAAGGGGCTAGGATGGGAGGAGGCGGGCGGAGGGGTTGGGATGGGAGGAGGGGAGCGGCCGCAGGCTCGGCTGCGGGTGTCCCGTGATGCCACCGGCCTCGGCCAGCTTCTCTCGGCGCGTGTCTCCTCCGTGGGAAGAAGAGGGCTGACTGCCGAAGGTGCTGCTGGCTTCGGGCCGGCCCCCTTCCGAGCTTCGATTGCCTCCTTGCCTCGCAGGAGAAGAGGGGAAAGGGAGAAGAAGTCGGCAAAAGAGAAGAAGAGGAGAAGACATTAAAGTGCCACATCACTTTAGAAATGTAGTTATTAAACAACAACAAGCTTTTTATAAAAGCTCTTCTTTGGAAAACTCTACTTCCAACAGCTCTACTTCCAACAACTCTACTGTCAACAACTCCTCCAAATAGGGCCTAATACCTTCACCATAGCCCTATACTCTTCATTTTTGATTAAGGCTGCAAATGGGTCGGGTCGACCCGAGACCCGACCCGACCCGCATAGATCCGATCCGACCCGAATTTTAGGACCCACGGATTCGGGTCAGGTCCTAAAATTGGATCCGAATTATTTTCTGGATCGGTTTTGGGTTTACCGAACGGATCCGATCCGACCTAAATGGACCCGAAGAGAGAGAGAGAAAGGAAAAGCAAAAGAGTGTTTTTTTTTTTGCGTGGGTTGTGGCACCATTGATCCGTCAGAATACTCTCTCGATCTATTACATTGTTGATACCTCTGGTGTCTCGGTAGCTGGTCTTTTTTTTTTCCTTCTGTTTTTTGGTTTTTGTTTATTTTAACTTTTGCAGGGAGGAAGTGAGGGAACACTAAACTGAATATGGGTCGTGTGCCAGTTTTCTGCAATGGAATTGGATTTTGGAAGAAGGTATGGGATTTTTTTTGTCCTCGTGAGAGGGGAGCTGAGAGACACCAAGTTCCGTCCAATCAGTCATATAGACAAAAAATAGTGTGATATGAAATTTGGCTTGTAGGCCGACTTAGTAAGTCATGGGTCATCCGTTCTGACTGGGGGTCAATTGCAAGTCTTTCAAGTCATAGGTCACCCAGCACCTCATAATTATCATATGACCAAATTAGATTTGTCCAAACTTTTTTTCCAAAAGCAAAAAAAATTAGATTCGGACCGAATTCGATCCGACTTGGATCCGAATTCGATCCGGATTCGATTCGAACCCGATCCAACCTGATCTTCCACTGGATCGGATCTAGATCCAAAATTAGGATCCAAACAAAAACTCGAATCGAATCAGGATCATCCAGAATTTGATCCGATCCCTTTGCACCGCTAAAAAAAAATAAAAGTTGAATGCGATCCAGACTGTTTTTAGAGACTTATGGTTTCCTCTTAGTCAATTTATGCTTTTTGTAGCACGTGCAAGTCTCGTACCACCTACTGGCTTTTGATCAAGCATCTGCCGCTTCATTAGCATGTGCACTCTGCTTCCCACTTCCCACTGCCTTCTGTCTGACTGGCGATAACTAGTAGGCCTTCTTTCCCGTCTTTTCTCAATCTTCCCCTTATCTTCTATCATGTGTAGGGTTTGTTGCCAAAAATGTTAGCATTCCTCTTCCCACATTTTTTCCAAAGTAAGTGGAGGTAGAAAAAAAGAGAAATAATAGGGTTGATAGGGCAAGACCATTGGAGAATGCAGTTCCAAAAGATCCATATCTTTGCTTCCCACTTTTCCTTTGCTGAATGCTCAAGGGAAAAGAAAATGATATCTTTTTGAAAAAATAAACGATAATTTGTTAGGTAAGAAAAATAGTTTGAAGTTAGAAAAAAATAAAAGTTTCTTTTTTTAATAAAAATGAAATAGTACTATCCTCTTTTGAATAGCAGTATATCTAATTTCGCTAGCTGTATATCTATTTTTTGAGATTGCTTTTTTTTTTTGAAAATTACACTTTTCATAAAAGAAAAAAAACTTGAGGTGGACGTGAGGTGGAGGTGGAGGACAAACAATTGATGACAGAATTCGATGAGCTGCAAAAGGTCATAAGATACAAGAAAATGTTCCTATGAGTGGATGAGTCATCCAATGGAGAGAATTTGGAGTAACTATTCTCTTTCCTTTTCCCATCTGCTTTCCTCCAGGGCCAGCTCGAGCCTTAGGCGGCTGCCTAAGGCCCCCGGCTCAAGAAAAGCCCCGTTTTGCCGCTTGCACGACTACAGCTTTCACATCCGAAAGCTAAGAGTAGGAGGATGTCTGTCCCGCCTGGCAACGCCGCTACAGTGGGTTCCCGTTAACGGACAGCGAGACAGGCTTTGGCTATAGGTGAGTCAGTGGCTGAGGTGAGCTACGAGCCTACGACAAGGACAACCAACGGACATCTTCTCCATCCTGTCATCCTGCCGTCTTCTCCATCCTGCCGTCCATAGCCTATAGGACCATACCGTGTCTTCTCCATCCGCCGTAGTCATCTAGAGGACGGAGGACCAGAGCGGCAATCCATCTAAAGTTCTAACTTCTAAACTCTTCTTCTTCGGTTTTTCCTTCCTCCGGACCTCTTTAGTTCTTCCATCCTTCCGAAGAAGATCAAACATAAACCACCAAAGCCCTCTCCACATTATTCCTAGAGATTGTTTACTACATTGCAGTTAAGGTCAAGAGACAAAAAGACTAACAAAAGAAACTTCTACTCACCAGCCATCGCTTGGCTCTACCATCCCATTCCCATACTTCCCCACTATTTGGGAAACAGCTACTGCTTTCTTTGTTCTTCCATCCTTCGCCCGTTTGCCGTCCATGGGTTCTCAGTTCTCACTTTTCGCTTCTCACTCCTCCCCATCGGCCGCCGTCGCCACTCGGCCGAAGAGAGTGACGAGGGATCAGGATTCAGGGAGGCGGCGTGATGGCGTCTCTTCTCGGCCCTCCGTGGCTCCGCCCTCTCCAACCTCCAGGTGAGCAGCGTGAGCTTCCGCCTTCTGTGGTTGTCTATTTCTCTCTGAATTCTCTAAGTATTTGGTGTGATTGGATGATAGCCTGACTGGATTTTTGAGAATTGGGGCTGGAGTATAGAAAGGCTGGTCTCTTGCCTCTTGAAATTAAATTACTGATCCTTCCAGACTGTTCGAGCATTTTCTTTCAAGATTTTGCTTTTTATTTCGTGCAGTGGTATGTATGGATGATGAACTTACTGGATTCATCATGTGACTAGAGTCTAGAAACATGGTTCTCAAATTAATTTAAAACTTGTTTTAGATTCTTTTTTGTATTTCATCTATTTGGGATGAGGTCCTTTTAGCTATTACTAGCTTCTGGTTTTTATCTTCTGGAATGGTGTGCTTGTTTGGATCATAGTTTGAGTGGGTTTATGAAGTGGGTCAGGCTCGGTTTGAAGAAAGAAAGAGCAGAAAGTTGGAATCTTTGTAATTAAATGAACAGAATTTTGAATTTAATATAGGCATGATTTTTCGCATATTTTATTGCCTATTGCTTTGGGTATAACTTTATGCTTATTCTTAAAAATTGACAGTAGCTTTTCATGTCTAGGGTTCCCATTAAAATTGACAGTAGCTCCAGCACCAATTCTCGCTATCGAGTTCGGCACCGCTTGTCGGGACTTGAGTTCGTCATCGAGTCCGGCATCGCTTCTCTTGATATTTCGAATTTTATCATTTTCAACTCTATTATATTTTAATTTGTTTATAGTGATTGTCTTAATTATTTTGTTTCATAATATTATTTTTAAAGTATTTTGTACTTATTAAAATTATTTTATTATTTTTTTTAAAGAAAGGCCTCTCTTAGTGATTTCGCCTTAGGCCCCTAAATACATTGGGCCGCCCCTGCTTCCCCCACGAGTTCATCAAAAGAAATCGCAGAATCTAGTGAATGACATCGATAAATTACCTCATTTTTTTTCTTCAGCTTACCTAGAATACGATAACTAATGCTATATTTATTTAATAAATATTGCTTGATATTTTTTTGCATAACTAATATAAAAACTATTACAGAGTGCGGCTTAGTTGCTAGTGCTATCATAAATCTCTTATCTCATATCTATATATAATGAAAAATGTTGAGTGACTATCCATCGATCATTCAACCATCTTAAGGGACTAAGCATGAGATAATCCTAGTCTTTTCTCTCTTCTTTTTTTTTTTCTGCGAAGGATGACTCATATACTTCAAGTATGGATACATTCAAAAACATCAAAAAATAATACATCGCGGAGTGCTCTAGGCAGCTCTCTTTTTTCCAACTTATTGTGTCCCTCCAGAGTGATCCGCTATGTATGAAGTGTTGGGAATTGTCTCCTAAAAGCCAATCGCCAGTTTGCTGATGATTGAATTTGTATATGAATTAATTAATTAATAAAATATTATTTGGCATTATTCATCATTTTATTTATACATCTTCAAATAAACTCTTGTTATAAGATGAAGTTCTTAGGACTCCTTTATGATAAAGAAAGATTTATCTACGAGTCCTTAAAATAGTTCGCGACCAAATGATGTGTTGTTACTAGGACAATAGCATTATCAAGATTAGGTCGTTGTGTGCCATATACGTTGGTTATCCTCTTAACCAGAAAGTGTGGAGACACTGATATGTCACACAGGTGAAATATAGGAGTACACTTCACTGAATGTGACCATTTCGGAACGCTCTGCTGTCAAGAGATGTTCCGACTGGATATGGGTATATATGTCCCTCAGACCTGAGATCACCTTGGTGATTAGCAAGCAACTCATTGTACTTTGGTACCGGATGTTAGATGTATGCCCTAGAAGCCAATTTTTGGCTGACACATTATTAATTCTGGGACATAATTTGTATTTGATTTTATTATTGAATAAATAAAAGACATTTTTTTCATTCATATTGATTATGTGTCTATGAATCGTCCAAGAATTAATAAGATGATGATGCATATTCTTGAGAGTTAAGAATTTGAGCCATGCATCATTAGTAATTAATTTTTGAATGCTTCTGATCGATGGATCATCACGAGGGCGGTGATCGATCCGATGAGATCAGTGCACACATTACTTTCCTTATGGATGGACGAGACTCGAGTCCACGGTGTGGGGACACTGAAGTAATAGTGCAGGTGCTTGTTAGAGAATAAGGGTACTGAGCGTGACCAATACAAGAAGTCACTTGGATGTCTATCCACTCGTCAGTGACTTGCTTGATGTTGCAGTAGTGTGACTGGTCCTTTGACCTGCGGTGCTTCGGCCACTCACAGTGAGGTTATTGTAGTTTGACTGCACACATACATGGTCTCTAGTCATATGGGTCCATGCAGTGTAGATTGGCTGCAGTAGGTTCACTGTAGGAGTAGGGTATGCACCTATAAGGAATCTATCGACCTTGATAGATAAGGAGAGATCCTATGTGATTTATAAGACTGAGTTCGTAAGACCTCGGCCGGGGCAGATTGCACAGTAGAGAAAGAGTTCTCCGCTCTCGAACTTAAGTCGAATAAATCTTCACATATGACAGACGATGGGGTTTGATGAGTTGTCCATGACCTCCGTCCTGTAGGGATCCACGATAGTAGGACTGTATCACATGATAACTGCACCTAGAGGTTCATCATTCTATTCTGCTGGGTATCCACTACATGCTGCTAGGTGTCACTGGTGGATGGTGGGACTCCTAGGGATTATCTTGATGATCGATAAACCCTAATGAGTAGAGTTGGAATCGTTCCAATCCATTGAAAGGAGTTTTCAATGATATTGTGATAGAGATCACAATATATCTCACTACCAGTCAGAATAGAACCTATGGGGTCACACACACTAGAAGTATTGACCGATCCGATGGTTGAAAAAGTGATTATGAATCACGAGTAATCAATTCGATTGATAAGAAGTTGAAGAAGGAATGGGAATTGATTAATTGGACTTAAAACACAAATCCTACTTGGAGTAGGATTCCTAGAGTCCTAATTGGATTAGGACTGGGAATTCTATTTGGAGTAGGACTGGAATTCCTACTTGGAGTAGGATTCCTACAATCCTAATTAGATTAGGATTTTGAATTCATCTTTGGATTCCTACTTATAATAGGATTCCTAGAAATCCTAATTAGATTAGGACTTCGGATTCAATTAGAGTCCTAATTGGATTAGGACTAAAATTAAAAATGTCCTAATTTGGATTAGGGTTTCTTAAGTTACAATTAATTATTAATCTAATGAATCAATAAGACTCCTAATTGGATTAGGATTGAAGAGTTCAATTGAGTCAAAATTGATTTAAGTTCTAATTAGATTAGGACTTACCTAGATTGGATCCAAATTGGTTCACCCTTGGGCTAAGCCTAATTGGATTAGGGCTTGACCACATTAGGGCATTCCAAACCCTACTAAATGTGGATTAGGGTTTACCAAGAGTCCCCTCCCCTTTTGCTTCCTTGGTGCGGCATGAAGAGAGGGGGCCGGCGCCCCCTCTTAGGAAATAACTCTAGGGCTCCTAAATTGTAGGAGCCCTAGATAGGTTTAAAAGAGGAACAAGGGGCCGACGCCCTAGAAGGATTGAAGCCCTCTTCCTTTGTGCCGTGGCCACCCCTCTCCCTTCCTTGGTTCAGCCGCAAGCAAAGGGAAGAAAAGAAGAAGCCATTGGCGGCCTCCTCCTCCTCTCTTCCTCCTTCCAACGCAGGGAAAAGAAAGTAGGCTGCAAGGGCTTTGATTCATCTTCAAGTTTCATCCTTCTTCTTCCTCCTCCCAAGCACAATCAAGGGTTGATTGAAAGGGAGGAAATCAGCCATCAAAAGAAGTCTTTGCAAGGGAGCTAGCACCCCGGAAAGACGAGAGAGCTTTGATCGGATCTCTGCTTCGTGTGGATACCCATAGAGGCCGGACACTTGAACGGCTTCAAGCGAACCCTCTTCCTAAAATCACAAACTCAGATTTGCGGTGATCATCTACCCGCACAAGGTGAAGATCTGATCTTCAAATTAGTTTAAAAAGTTTTTAATCCTTATCTATCTACGAACGGTTCATGAAACAACGTTCATGAGATGAACATTGATCCCGCACATGCCTCTTCCGCTGCCATCTGATTTTTTTTGAATTATCAGCGGCATGGGCGGGGTTCCCAACAGTGGTATCAGAGCCTAGGCATCGTAGATTAAGGTAAGGATTAATTATTAATAGGCTTAATAGATCTGAAAATTGAATGATCATGCATGCTGAAAATTTTCTGCATGCAGATTTTTTCTAGGGTGCTGATTTTTACATGCTGATTTTTATGTGATAAAAAGATGATTCTAATTGCATTGTTAATGGGATTACAAAGTTTAGAATTATGATTAGCATGATCAGCAACCTATGTCATAAGATAATCAATTAGTTTTTAGATCTGAAAAGTATAATTGTTGCATGCGGTGATGATCATAGGATTCAAACCCTTTTGGTATTAAATGTAAAGACCTGCGATGTGATCTGCAATGTCATGTAATTTTTCAGATGCTTGCATGCATCTTATTTAATATTTTGAGAGGCCTGCGTGCCTCCTAAAAGGGAGATGTAATTTATTTTTATTTTTATTTTATATCTGGTTGTATTTCTATGATGTGATGTCGTCAACGATCAAGTCAAAGATGATGCATGGATGAGCAGGGGTCTAAGCGGTTGATGGCGATTGGATCAAGATTTGGTCAAGGATCGAGTCAATGAGGCTTGGAACCAATTCAAGAGTTGAAGACAAGTTGATCGATTGACGTGCATGTGCTTGTAATATGACCTAATTAGAATCCATGATCATCACCTATTTAAAGTTTAGCTTTAATTATTGCTGCGATTATAACTGCCTGCAATGTGCTGTTTGCATGTGATGTGAATGAGAGTCGGGTAGATAGGTTTACATGTGATGTAGCAAACCCAATAAGACCTAAACTAAAAACCTCCTCAATCAAGTCGAGAGTGAACCGACATGAGCAAGTCATATTAGATTAATTGATCTAATTGGTGTCTAGGAAAGCATGAAAGGTGGTTACTTAATTAGGACCTTACTCTCTGAGTAAGGGGAGCCTCCCACCTGCTTACCTGGCCAATTGTTCGATTACCTCTTATGAAGAGCTCAAGTTGTAAACACTAAGACCTGATTAACCAATATTAAGTCAATAGGTCTTCCACCGTAGTAGAGCTACTAAGGTCTTTCTGATGTTGATTTGTCTCGGCTGGACACAGTGGGCAAGTTGCATCGGGGGGCTGGACCTCTCTATAGACATGAGATGTTGTAGGGTAAAGGTGGGGTTGGGCACCAATAACTGTTAGGTGAGGATCCAATGATGACTTTATTCCTACGGTTATACGGTGGGTCTGACTTAACTAAGAAATGGGACCAATAACTGTTAGGTGAGGTTTTCATGGCTTAGAGACCAAGTTGCACTGCAACATGCTTGAGAAGCATTGTACAAGAGTTGTACATTCATCAATCTATGTGTCACCAATAACTGTTAGGTGAGGTGGGATGTAAATCGGTGGAACCGCAGTACCCACTAGAAACCCTAGTCGTGTAGGATTTTCGTTTTCCTACCAGGAGAGTGTGAGGAATTCGAGAAAATAGTGGGAGGTACATTCGTTCTAAAAGTCCTTAGAACAGATTAAGGATCAAGTACAAAAGTCTAACTCGAATCTTTACTCTCTGCAGATCATAATGTCAGCCTCAAACCCTTTGACCCGTATTTTTGAGACCAACCGATTGACCGGTATAAATTACAAGGACTGGCTTAGAAATCTCAAAATTATTTTGGGCTATGAGAAAATAGGCTACATACTCGATTCAGATATCCCCACACTACCAGCACGTCCTACTGATGTTCAGCGACAGATGCATCAAAAGTGGATGGATGATGACATTAGAGTCAAGTGCTATATGATGGCATCCATGTCCAATAAACTCCAATGCTAGCATGAGAATCTCAAGACTGCTAGGGACATACTAGCACACCTGCAAGAGTTGTATGGTGATCAGAGTCGCACAGCTCGTTTTGAAGTGTCCAAGAGGCTCTTCAAGACAAAGATGCGCGAAGGGCAGTCCGTCCATGATCACGGTCTGACTATGATCAAGGACCTTGAGGAGCTTGAGAAGCTCGGTATGAATATGCACAAGGAATTGCAAGTTGATCTGATCCTTCAATCCCTTCCTGATTCATTTGGTCAGTTTATAGTAAACTACCACATGAATAAGATTGAATGCACTAAGACTGAACTGATAAATATGTTGGTAACTGCTGAGGGAGCCTTGAAAGGTTCAAGGGGCAATGTCCTTGCTGCTGAGTTGACTTCTGGTTCCAAGAGAAAGTCTGCTTGGAAGAAAAAGAAGCCGGCTAAGAAGCAAAAGAAAGACAAGAAGCCAAAGAAGGAAGTTCAAAAGAAAAAGGCTAATGACAAAGGAAAATGTTTCCACTGCAATGTCGACGGCCACTGGAAGAGAAACTGTCCTTCATACCTCGAGAGCCTGAAGAACAAGAAAGGTGACAGACCTTCAGAAGGTATAGACTTGCTCATAATTGAAACTAATCTAACGGTTTTCTTCTACTTCTAGTTGGGTTATAGATTCTGATTCTAGTGCTCATCTGTGCACTACCATGCAGGGTCTAAAGGAAAGTAGAAGGCTGGCGGAAGGTGCGGTAACCCTTCGGGTTGACAACGGGGCAAAAGTTGCTGCTATGGCTGTGGGCACCTACCATCTGCGACTACCGTCTGGTTTTAGTTTATTACTTAGAGACTGCTATTATGTACCTGCTGCTAGCAGAAATTTGATTTCTGTTTCATGTCTAGCATAGGAAGGTCATGTTTTTACATTTGACAAAGACTGCTGTTCTATTTATTTCAGAAATAAAATAGTCGCACGTGGTTTTATGATTGACAGTCTCTATCATTTGCATATGGATGTATCTATAAATGTGTCTGAGCAAGAAGTGAGTGCCAAAGGATCCAAAAGATCCAGGGATGAGATAAACCAAAAGTATTTGTGGCACCTTAGGCTTAGCCATATTGGAGAGGACAGAATGAACAAAATGGATAAAGATGGGCCTCTTGGCTCATTGACTTCCGAGTCATATCCAGTTTGCGAGTCCTGTCTTCAAGAAAAAATGGCCAGATTGCCCTTTGTAGGACATGGGGAGAGGACCACTGAAATACTTACCCTGGTACATACAGATGATGTGGCCCATTCGATGTGCTAGCCAGGGGACGTTATTCATACTTCATTATCTTTACCGATGATTATTCACGGTATGGGTATGTGTATCTTATGAGACACAAATCTGAATCTTTCGAAAAGTTCAAAGAGTTTAGAAATGAAGTAGAAAAACAAACTGGAAAATCCCTTAAGGCTCTTCGATCAGATCGAGGAGGAGAATACCTTAGTGGAGAATTCCGAGACTATCTCAAGGACAATGGCATAGTATCACAATGGACTCCTCCGGGTACACCTCAACTCAACAGGGTGTCAGAGAGGAGAAATCGGACTCTATTGGATATGGTCCGGTCCATGATGAGCTTCACTGATCTACCGATGTTTCTTTGGGGAGATGCCTTACTTACCGCAGTATATCTACTGAATAGGGTTTCCTCTAAATCCATTCCTACCACACCGTATGAGATATGGCATGGTAAGAAACCAAGTCTTGGTCATCTCAAGATTTGGGGATGTCCGGCCTACGTCAAAAGACTACAGGCAGACAAACTATAGGCTAGGACCATAAGTGCTCGTTTTATAGGATATCCTAAAGAGTCATTAGGATACAATTTTTACATCTCAGAGGATCACAATGTGTTTGTGAGCCGTCATGCCATATTCTTGGAAAATCAGTTTATCCTTGACAGAGGCAGTGGGAGGAAAATTGAGCTTGAAGAGAAAGTCTCTGAAAAGCAACGAGTCATGGATCCTATCGAACCCATTAATACAGAGCCAGTACACGATGTCCCTCAACCACCTCGTAGATCAAGTAGGGTCTCCCATCCTCCCGATAGATACTTAGGTATACTAGAAGAGGATACTGAGAAAATGTTCCTAGTGGGAGATAGGGATCACGTACAGGATCCCAAAACCTACAACGAGGCGATATCTAATATCGATTCCGAGAAATGGTTGGAAGCTATGAAGTCAGAATTAAACTCCATGCATTCCAACCAAGTCTGGACCTTAGTAGATCCACCAGAAGGTATTGTACCTATTGGATGTAAATGGATCTACAAAAGGAAGATAGGTTCGGATGGAAAGGTAGAGACCTATAAAGCAAGGCTGGTGGCGAAAGGATATAGTCAACGCGAAGGCATTGACTATCAGGAGACTTTTTCACCTGTAGCCATGCTGAAATCCATCCGAACATTGCTTGCCATTGCAGCATTTCATGATTATGAAATCTGGTAGATGGATGTGAAAATTGCTTTCCTAAATGGATATCTTGAAGAAGATATCTATATGGAACAGCCTTTGGGTTTCACTTCCAGTGATGGAGATCACAAGGTCTGCAAGCTGTAAAGGTCCATTTATGGACTAAAGCAAGCATCTCGGAGTTGGAACACTCGTTTCGATGACGCAATCAAAACGTTTGATTTCATCAAAAACGAAGAGAAACCGTGTGTTTACAAAAAGGTTAGTGGGAGCACTATCGTATTTTTCGTACTGTACGTGGACGACATCCTCCTGATAGGGAATGATATTCCCATGCTAACCTCGGTTAAGGTCTGGTTGTCAAAAGAATTCTCCATGAAAGACCTTGGAGAAGCAACCTATATTTTGGGAATTAAGGTCTATAGAGATAGATCTAAAAGGATGCTTGGCCTATTACAGAAGATGTACATAGAGGAAGTCCTGAAAAGGTTCAGCATGGAAAACTCTAAAAGGGGTCTCTTACCCCTAAGATATGGAATTCATCTCTCCAAGAAGATGTGCCCCAGCACATCTGAAGAGATTCAACGCATGAGCAAGATTCCTTATGCATCGGCAATAGGGAGCCTCATGTATGCCATGCTATGTACACGACCTGATATAGCTCTTGCTGTGAGTGTCACAAGCAGATATCAGTCGAATCCAGGTGAAGAACACTGGACAGCTGTGAAGAATATTCTTAAGTACTTGAGAAGAACTAAAGATTTATTCTTAGTCTTTGGAGGATCATCAGAGTTAAAGGTAGAAGGGTACACAGATTCAGACTTCATGACTGATGTCGATGATAGGAAGTCAACATCTGGATATGTGTTCTTGTGCAATGGTGGTACGGTGAATTGGAAGAGTTCTAAACAACCGATCATTGCTGATTCTACTATGGAAGCTGAATACATCGCCGCCTCTGAAGCTGCTAAGGAAGGCTTCTGGTTCAAGAAATTTATTGCGGAATTGGATGTAATGTCATCAGATGCCATAACACTCTACTGCGATAATAATGGCGCCATAGCTCTTGCTAAGGAGCCAAGGTCTCATCAGAAGTCCAAGCACATAGAGCGGCGCTTCCACCTTATACGCGACTATGTTGAGAAGAAGTATGTCGAAGTGCAGAGAGTAGACTTCGCAGACAACGTGGCAGACCCATTCACTAAACAGCTAAGTCAGCAAAAGACTGAAGCCCACCTTGAGAAGATGGGACTAAGATATATGACTGATTGGCTTTAGTGCAAGTAGGAGATTGTTAGATGTATGCCCTAGAAGCCAATTTTTGGCTGACACATTATTAATTCTGGGACATAATTTGTATTTGATTTTATTATTGAATAAATAAAAGACATCTTTTTCATTCATATTGATTATGTGTCTATGAATCGTCCAAGAATTAATAAGATGATGATGCATATTCTTAAGAGTTAAGAATTTGAGCCATGCATCATTAGTAATTAATTTCTGAATGCTCCTGATCGATGGATCATCACGAGGGCGGTGATCGATCCGATGAGATCAGTGCACACATTACTTTCCTTATGGATTGACGAGACTCGAGTCCACGGTGTGGGGACACTGAAGTAATAGTGCAGGTGCTTGTTAGAGAACAAAGATACTGAGTGTGACCAATACAAGAAGTCACTTGGATGTCTATCCACTCGTCAGTGACTTGCTTGATGTTGCAGTAGTGTGACTGGTCCTTTGACCTGCGGTGCTTCGGCCACTCACAGTGAGGTTATTATAGTTTGACTGCACACATACATGGTCTCTAGTCATATGGGTCCATGCAGTGTAGATTGGCTGCAGTAGGTTCACTGTAGGAGTAGGGTATGCACCTATAAGGAATCTATCGACCTTGATAGATAAGGAGAGATCCTATGTGATTTATAAGACTGAGTTCGTAAGACCTCGGCCGGGGCAGATTGCACAGTAGAGAAAGAGTTCTCCGCTCTCGAACTTAAGTCGAATAAATCTTCACATATGACAGACGATGGGGTTTGACGAGTTGTCCATGACCTCCGTCCTGTAGGGATCCACGATAGTAGGACTGTATCACATGATAACTGCACCTAGAGGTTCATCATTCTATTCTGCTGGGTAGCCACTATATGCTGCTAGGTGTCACTGGTGGATGGTGGGACTCATAGGGATTATCTTGATGATCGATAAACCCTAATGAGTAGAGTTGGAATCGTTCCAATCCATTGAAAGAAGTTTTCAATGATATTGTGATAGAGATCACAATATATCTCACTACCAGTCAGAATAGAACCTATGGGGTCACACACTAGAAGTATTGACCGATCCGATGGTTGAAAAAGTGATTATGAATCACAAGTAATCAATTCGATTGATAAGAAGTTGAAGAAGGAATGGAAATTGATTAATTGGACTTAAAACACAAATCCTACTTGGAGTAGGATTCCTAGAGTCCTAATTGGATTAGGACTGGGAATCCTATTTGGAGTAGGACTGGGATTCCTACTTGGAGTAGGATTTTCTACAATCCTAATTAGATTAGGATTTTGAATTCATCTTTGGATTCCTACTTATAATAGGATTCCTAGAAATTCTAATTGGATTAGGACTTCGGATTCAATAAGAGTCCTAATTGGATTAGGACTAAAATTAAAAATGTCCTAATTTGGATTAGAATTTCTTAAGTCACAATTAATTATTAATCTAATGAATCAATAAGACTCCTAATTGGATTAGGATTGAAGAGTTCAATTGAGTCAAAATTGATTTAAGTTCTAATTAGATTAGGACTTACCTAGATTGGATCCAAATTGGTTCACCCTTGGGCTAAGCCTAATTGGATTAGGGCTTGACCACATTAGGGCATTCCAAACCCTACTAAATGTAGATTAGGGTTTACCAAGAGGGAGGGGCGCAAGCCCCTCCCCTTTTGCGTCCTTGGTGCGGCATGAAGAGAGGGGGCCGGCGCCCCCTCTTAGGAAATAACTCTAGGGCTCCTAAATTGTAGGAGCCCTAGATGGGTTTAAAAGAGGAACAAGGGGCCGGCGCCCTAGAAGGATTGAAGCCCTCTTCCTTTGTGCCGTGGCCACCCCTCTCCCTTCCTTGGTTCAGCCGCAAGCAAAGGGAAGAAAAGAAGAAGCCATTGGCGGCCTCCTCCTCCTCTCTTCCTCCTTCCAACGCAGGGAAAAGGAAGTAGGCTGCAAGGGCTTTGATTCATCTTCAAGTTTCATCCTTCTTCTTCCTCCTCCCAAGCACAATCAAGGGTTGATTGAAAGGGAGGAAATCAGCCATCAAAAGTAGTCTTTGCAAGGGAGCTAGCACCCCGGGAAGACGAGAGAGCTTTGATCGGATCTCTACTTCGTGTGGATACCCGTAGAGGCCGGACACTTGAACGGCTTCAAGCGAACCCTCTTCCTAAAACCACGAACTCAGATTTGCGGTGATCATCTACCCGCACAAGGTGAAGATCTAATCTTCAAATTAGTTTAAAAAGTTTTAATCCTTATCTATCTACGAACGGTTCATGAAACAACGTTCATGAGATGGACGTCGATCCCGCACATGCCTCTTCCGCTGCCATCTGATTTTTTTTGAATTATCAGTGGCATGGGCGGGGTTCCCAACACCGGACCAGCTGAATTTCTAATTCAGGGATGGAAGGTCACTGGGTTCAGTCAATTACTTGCGAAGTCGGTATGTGAGTCAAAATGGAATTGATCCCTTCTAATAGCAGAAGATAATGTCCTTGTGTTCAATTTAGCAAAATCTTGGCCAGGATAATCCTTGTGAGGAGTCACAGAATTTCTAAGGTTGAATCATAGAGTGGTGTAATATTACAGAGTTGACAGAATTCTGATGTCATCCAGGCATTAGGAGCTATAGGGATGAATTATACAGATAACCATAGTCCAAGGGTTCAAAAATTTTGCTTTACAATTATTCGGCCTATCCGGACGTCGGGTACCATTGCTAGATGGTCACTTCAATTATTATAGAAAGTCATTCTTATGCTACCGGCTTAGGTTTGAGCCTATGGGGTCACACACATAGAAGTTTCTAGGTTGATCAAATGGCTGATCGACAATTAAGAATCGTCCAGGGGTATATCAGTCAATTCGATTGACAAATTACCCAAAGCAAAAGTTATAGTAAAATAATTATTGAATTATTAAAGGATTAATTAGCAATTAGCTTGCTAATGAACTTAATTGATTGAATGATTGAGCTTAGGTTAAGCCAAATTGAATAAAATTCAATTTGGGCTACATCAGGATTTGACCTAATTGGATTGGGTTCGATACGAGTTGATTAGGCTCGACCCAATTAATCGGACTTGATCCAATTGGATTGGGCTTGATTTGAGCCTATTAAAAGTTCTTATTTGATAAGGATTCTGTCAACCTTAAAGGATAAATTTTGATGATTACAAAACACTTGAGATAATGTTGTGTACTAATGATGTTGGCTTAATTGTGAAGTTTTATAAGTCAAAAAAAAATTCAGAAGAAATGAAGCACTGCAAAATCATTAGTTCTTCACAAACACTTTATTGGATATGTTCTAAAAGAAAAATAATCTTAATCTAATCCATGGAGATCAAAGATAAAGTCTAAAATTTTCTGTTTGAAAAACTTGAGTCGACCCCTAAGCAAAAAGGACAAGTTTGAGTTGACTCTGACATGTTTTTTTCAAGTGGCACAGTCAATGAGTCGCCCACAAAATATGAGCCGACCCATGTATAGTTTAAATTAAACAGAGAGTGTGTTTGAAGAGTTGACTCTTGTTCCAAATGAGTCGACCCCCGAAATTGAAGAGTCGACCTCAGTTCAGTCTCAGCGTTAGTTAGAAAAATTATTGGATGAGTCGACTCTTGTGTTTAAAGAGACGACTCTTAAAGAGGATGAGTCGACCTTTAAGGTTAAAGAGTCGACCCTTTGAAGTTATCACAGCAAGAACCGTCTCAATATCTTGAAGTGCCAACCTAGGATAAACATGAGTCGATCCCTGCATTGCTGGGACCACAACGGAAAGCTTGCAACAACTTTTGTCTTCTTCTGTAACATTGAAGAGAACCTTAGAAAGAAAGAAAAAAAAGAAAAGAAAAAAAGATTCTATCAAGAAAAAAAAATTTCCACAAAAGAAAGGAGAAGAAAAATCTAAACAGTTCATTATCCTCACCGACATTTATCTGAAACTTGCTACTGTGAGAAAATCAGTCGAGGCTTCTCATCACATCAAGAAGAGTTGGTGTTCAAGCATTGGAACACTCTTCCACAACCAACTTCTTCATCGGCTTCAGATTTCATTTTTATTGATTCAACTGGGTGATAGATTTTTCGTTGGTTGCCTCAAAAAACCAACTAGGTTTTTGATTATGAGCCTGAAAAACAATCAGGCTGTAATCTGCTGGGTTATAGTGAAATCTCAAGCTAGGCTTGGGGAGTGGATGTAGGTGCTGGGAGTGCACCGAACCACTATAAATTCTGATATTTGTGTGTGGTTTATCTCTCTTCTTCCACTGCATATTTCTAGCTGCTTTTCTAATCTTATTCACTGCTTTATTTGTGCAACTTTAGTTCCGCTGCTGAATCTACAAGTTACAAGAAGATAACTATAACTCATTCACTTCAAATTATTAATTTTAAAAGATCTAATTCACCCCCCCCCTCTTGGGCTGCACCTCTGGGCAACAGATTCAAAGTTCAAAAATTCAAAAATTGATAAGAAGAAGAATCCCTAAATTTTAGGACCCTAGTTTTCTTTCTTAAGAAGAAAGATACCTCATCTTTATCCGTAAAAGCAGTGGTGCCTATCCTCTTTATTTTTGGCTAATTTTTGGCACCTCAAATCTGCTGAGTTATGCCCCGCGCGATGCGACAATCGCAGCGGAATACCGCACGAGGCGTCGTTCATCGTATGAACGTACCAAGAATCGTAGAGTTCAAAAATTTTCTGGATCCAAATCCAGAAGATCCTTAAACTCAAGAGGGAGGGAGATTAGGATATGAAGGAGGTTGATTAACATTCATGTAAATAGAAACAAAATTAAGAGATAACGATTTAAAGATCCCATCTTCAAACCTTGTGTGGTTTTATGAACACCGCAGCCTGATGATCTTTCAAGGTTCCTGGTTAAGCCGCACATGTGTCCGGCCTCTACAGGTATCCACACGAGGATCTAATCATCTGAGATAGGGTCTTACCGGAGTGCTAGCTTCTTGCAAAGACCTCTCATGACTATCATAATATTGGAAGATAAAAATCTGCAGCATACCTCTTTAAAGAAGAACGCTTTCTTCTTCAACCTTGCTCGCAATTAAGGAAGAGAAGGAGGTAGCTTTGCACGTGGATCTTCCTAGCCTTTGTTGCCCAAGGTGACAACCCAAGAGGGGGGGTGAATTGGGTTATTCTAAATTTTTGGTGTTTTAAAAGTTTTCTTAGTTAAGTGCGGTGGATGCTTTCTTAAATTATTTGAATGAATTAAACTAGAGCAAAGATGAAAGATAATGCAAGAATAAGCATAAGAACGAGCACAACACAAACACAACGATATATAGTGGTTCGGTGCACCCCAAGGCACCTACGTCCACTCTCCAAGCGTTCCCTTGGGAATTTTACTATTACCCCTTGGATTACAGTAGGATTGTTTTCCGGGCTCACAATCCAAAACCTTTACAATTGGTTTTTCGGGATCACCAACAAACCTAACTATTGGTTTTACGGGCTCACCAATAACCTACGTTGGTTTTACGGGCTTACCAACAACCTACGTTAGTTTTACGGGCTTACCAACAACCTACGTTGGTTTTACGGGCTTACTAACAACCTACAATGTTGGTTTTACGGGCTTACTAACAAACCTTACAACAAGAATAAATAACAAGGAACTAAAGCTCCTAAATGAGCAAATAAAACAATTATGAGCTACAAAGAAGAGTTTAGAATATGGTTATCCCTTTAATAAGGCTCTTCTCTTTTTTGTCAAGATTGCTTCACTCTTCAAGGATTGGTGGAGCTCTTAATGTCTCTTGGAATCTGCTCAACCACTTCCTTTTGGCTCTTTGAATGAAGCAATTGAATGAAGCTTGCCTTGCTAGGGTTTTCTCTTGAATGCACTTGATGTCTTTTCCAAAGCTTGCTTCCTCTGATGAATACTCCCTCTTAAATAATTCTCCAACCTCTAAATAATCCTTCCTGACCGTTGGATTGAAGAAACTAGCCGTTTATAGCCGTTGGGAGTCCAAAAACCACTTCTGCACAACTAGCCGTTATGCTTCTGCCCGTGCTTGGGTCGACCCAAACTTTTCTTGGGTCGACCCAAACCACTGTTCATCAGACTTGGGTCAGCTCAAGCTTTTCTTGGGTCGGCTCTCTCAGAAAATACAGAACCTTGTATTTCAGCCTTCCTTCACTTGGGTCGACTCAACTCTGTTTGGGTCGACTCAAGGTTGGGTCGACTCAAGGTGGGGTCGACCCTCTCAGAGATTCCAGAGACTTGTTTTCTTGAAGCTTGAAGATGGGGTCGACTCAACTTTCACTTGGGTCGACCCAAGTGCTGTTCATCCATGCCATAAGTGCTAGAATGTGCCAGAATGTTTCTAAAATGTGCTAGGGTCGACTCCATCTCTTCTAGGGTCAACTCCTACTCTGTGCCAAGTGTTCCAAAGGCGTGCCACTTCGTTCCAAGGCGTGCCAAATGTATCGGGGTCGACTCCAAACTAATTGGGGTCGACTCTAACCATGTTTTTCTACACTTTGAAGGTTAGTTATGCACATTGAAACAACAATATAATATTCCAAGCAAATTACGATGCATGGCACAATAGAGTTTCATACCCTTAACAGTAGAAATTACCGAATTGCCCTTTTAGGTATTTTTAACGTGAAACTTTGCCAAAATGGATTCTTGAGCTTTCTACCATTTTCTATTACAAATTTTATCTCGTTTATCAATTCTTGAGAGTGGTTTTGACCATATAGTCCTAATGTATCATGAGTGTATCAAGGGTGTGCCATTTATCAATGATGTATTGAGTTAATTTGCATTTCTAATATGATATGGCCTCAATGGTTGTGTTAATCATCAAAATAACATTATCATCCTCAATCTCCCCCTTTTTGATGATTACAAAATATTGAGTGTAAGCAAATTGGCATTCATATGAAAAGTTAGATTTAACATTCATAAAGTACTTTTGGTTCAAGAGTTTCGAAGTAGTCTTATTTAGAGTTTTTATAAATGAACCAAAAACTCCCCCTCTCCTATCCAAATGGATGCCAAATGAGTTTTAGCTTTGCTCCCCCTTACTCTTGTATTTCATTAAGACAAAATTTTCAAAAGTTTGTGTCAAAGCAAGAGTTTCAAGTCATGTATCGAGGCAAGAAAAATCTCTATGATTATGTGCCAGAATTTAGATTTTCTTTTTTTTTTTTCACATGTCTCCCCCTTAAGTATATAATATATACCTTTTATATTTTCTCCCCTATTATATTTTCTCCCTTATACTGTTTTTCTTATAGAATTTGCTTCTAGTTTCTTCCTTATATTTTCTCCCCCTTTTTGTTATCATCAAAAAGAATGAATAACAATGAAATGGATAGCATTGTAATGACAATCACAAAGATCATAACTCAAGAGAAACATTGTCTATGCCAAAAGCACTATGTTTTAGAGAAGAAATACAAACTACCACAAAGAGCAAATAAGTCAAAACAAATACAAAGTCTGGGAGATACTTTAAGAATATACTTCATGATAATGCTTTAGAGTTAATCAGCTTTAATATAATCAATGTATTTCAATCTAAGCTGATTTATATTCAATTCAAAACATAAAGCATTATGAGCATATACTCAGATATTTCTTCTTTTTTTTTGACAATATCAAAAAGATTGCAAAATAGTGAAACATTAAGCACAAGGCAATATTTCATTCAATGTATGTCAAATTATTGCAAGCATATGAATCACGTAACTCAAGGCAATAATGTCAGGACAAGATAATGAGTATAGATCAGTGCCAATTAAGATAGTTTCAAAATTATGATGAGATCACATTAAATTTGATGATTTTAACATTCTTTTAAAGTTCTTTTACCTTTCTTTCAAAAAGAGTAAACATGAAACAATTTCAGGGGTAACAGATATCATCAAAATCAAGGATGAAAAGTTTGGCTTTAAGAATGAGACATTTAGGATGTGAGCCAGAAGTGATCTCTAAATGTAGATTCCAAAGATAGTTTTCAAATCAAGTGTAGATGGAATCTTTTTCAAGTTATTTCAAAAAGTATCAAGAATAATATTCAAAGAAAGCACGAATGAAAATCCAACACTCTTTTTTTTTAATATATTAAGTATATAGCAACATGAGAGCAATCTAATTAATTTTCAGAGTATAGTATAAGAGCAGATAAAGATCAAAACTTATATACTCGAAAAACATAAGATTATGTTGAATCCTTAATTCTTAATGACTTCAAAGTTCTTTCATGATATAAAAGTATTGGGGCATAGATACCAAAACATGAATTTATGCAATGTAGGATACATAAAATTCAGGGCTTTGAAAGTTCTTTTAAAGCTCTCTTAAAGACTTTCTTTTACTCCTTTAAAGATCATAGCATCAAAACAATTAAAATGAATTGGCTCAAGATTGAAACACTAAAGTGCAAGCCAATAAGAGCTCATTAGTAGGTTCCAAAGTAAATTTTCAATACTAAGACAAATGGAATCTTTTTCACTTAGTTTTCAAAATAAGTGATTTACCAATTAAGTACAGATGAAAATCCAACTTTCAAAAGATATTCAATGAAGCACAAAGTCTAATACCAAAATATGCTTAAATTGATATCAGTTTGAAACCAATTAGACATTAAAAGCATGCTAAAAGTCCTTTGCCAAATTTACATAGAGTAATCTTTAATGATTTAGCTTTAAGAAATTCATGTCTCTTTCTTGTATGTAAGGCTCTTGATATCAATTCATGCTTTGTAAGTAAAACAGTTAAATTCAGAAATTAACAAGAATGATCATGAATCAAATATGAAATATTTCAAGGTATGCATCAAATGTAAGTGACTTTTGAATAAGATACAACATGCAAAGATGTAGAATATCTAAAGCTCCCCCTCAAAAGATGCATTCTTCTTTAAACATTCTTTTCTTTTATTGAATTTCAGATTTTAATGATAAGCGTGAATAAAACTGAAATTGTGTGATATCAAGAATGTAGGATTTTTCAAAATATATAGCAATCACTCCATTTAAACTTTCAAGAACAAATTATGCTTCCTCTTAATTTTTGAAATATGCATTGAAATATTAATCAGAAAATAATTCTTTTGAAGCTCAAATTTCTTTCAAAAGTAATTATATTTTCTTTTCTTTAAAAATTATTTGAGTAAGATGAAATATTTCAAGCTTTAGGATCATTCACTCTCTTCTTAAAAATAGCTTTTTCTTTTAATGATAGAAGCAATTAACTATGCAAGAAAAATATATAGAAGATCATTCAAGTGTATATTTATAAATTTCAATTTCTTAGTCATAGTTTCTCAGCAATGTATACATGAAGCACAATAAATCTTTTTAATATCAAAATAAAATCATATGTTTAGAAACATTTGTTCGCAATCAAGATTATTGAAAAATACATCATTTAGACCAATTTTAATAAGCTTATAAGATAGAAAATGATATGTTTCAGATGCGTATCGGAGCAAACAATCAAGGCATCAAAATTAATTCTATTTTTCTTAGACCGTAGTTTTCATTCAGGAATCATATTGAGTTATTCCCCAAAATGATGCAATCATTGAAGCATATAATGAAAGTTACAAAAATGCAATGATAGAAGCATTTTTTAAATTAAGTTTAAGCTTTTATATAAAATCAGATTCTGAATTTCATAAAAATTTTCAAGAAAGCTTTCAGGATTATAATTTGAGATATGCATCTTCTACATTGTAGCTCATCTTAAGTTATTAAGATTGAAAACACATATTTCAAAAGTATTAGAACATATTCAGAATCTTTGTAATTAACATTTAATTTTGGCACAAATTGGAGCAATTTAACAAGTATCAGGATATTATGTACCAATGTTAGGCAAGATAAAAGATAAATCAGAATCAATTCATTTTGCCTAATTTGCAAATTTAAATTATTCTTTTCTTTTATTTTTCAAAATATATTCATTAAAACAAAATGATGTTGTTGTTGGTAATAACATATTTCAATCAAATTTTATAGGCATGAAGCATTACAAGTTATATTTAGGAAAGATCTTTGTTATTTGAATATTGAAAATACATAATTCAAAACATCATGTCACATGCAAAACATAATATGCATTAAGTCATAACATCATATATTAAAACATTAAGAGCAAGCATGCCAAGGATCAAAATTAATTCTTTTCAAATAAACTCTCCCTATTTATATATAATTCTACACTGATTTTATCCTTAAGGTGTGTTTTCAAGTGATCGAAACTTCATTTGGCTTTTCACAAGCTTTTTATATACTTTCATTTATCTTGTCATTCATTTCCTCATTTTTGAATTTCTTCCTTTAACCACTCAGTGAACATTCTAATCTTCATTTCTTTTGGTTTTACTTTTCTATGCTCTATACTCTATTTGCTCCCTATCCGGTGGAGTTGGAAGGGGCACGAGGTACTACCACTAGCCTCCCTCTTGTGCCGTCCCTAATATGCCCTACACCGAATAGTTGGGTCAAATAGTGTCGGGTACTACCACTAGCCTCCCCATTGACACATCCCAATGATGAGCAATATAGAAAGGTTAAACCGTTCCCTTTAACAACAAGATATTCACTCCAAACTCTTCCTATTTAAATATAATTAATTACGAATTTTATCCCTTCCAAAAGAATGCTCATACAAGTCTCACAAATATGCTGAATATATTATGCTTGCTCTGCTTTTTCTTAAGATTGGAGTATTTACTTAGCTTTTACTTCTCCCTATTTACTTAGCTTTTACTTCTCCCGAACAATGTTCATTTTCTTTTTCTTTATCTCTCTCTCTCTTTTTGTTATTTTCAAGTAATTACATGAAAGAGCAGAATAAAAAATTAATCTAATATGCTGCATATAAATGTATATCATGCAAACAGCATTTTCATTATGCCCAATGATTCATAGCTTATCACAAGTTATTTTGAATTAGAGGTTTGAGGCATAAGCTTGTGTATTTCATGGTTATGCATTATATAGGAAAAAGTAAACTTCAATTTAATCACACCATGAAACAATTATCACTAGCATGAGAATGAAGCATGATATCAAGATGATTAGCAATTAAAGGTTTAATCATGCTACCATATAATTTCAGACTATTGATTTTGCTCAACTAACTCACAAGAGAAGAGTTTAGATTACCAGTGCATTTAGCATTCTTCAAGCCAAATACCTTTTAGATTCTTTACACCCTTGGCTGAAGAAAATCTCTCTTTTTTTTTGTTTGCAAGGGAATGTTTATTGTATCTTTCATCGAGGTGTCCTTCAAGTTGAAATTTCTTGCTCATAAATTCTGTATCATTAGCAAAATCTTTTTCTTTTCTTGAAGGCAATTCATTAGGTTCTCTAGGATACAAAAACATTCATACAACATATTTCTTAACTAGATGACTCAACATGAGACATGACAATAATTGAATTTGAGTCACTTTACTCAAGAGATTGCCTAAATATAAGCAAGCACAAGTCACTTGAACTAAAGAGATAACTTCATTAAGTAAAATGGTTCAAGGACAAGCATGTGAGGCAATAAAAAGATTTATTAAAGTTAAATCAATTTTTTTTTGTTTTCAGAATCAATTTAACTTAGATTCTATTTGCATAAGATAATTATCAATAAAATATACAAGTTGAATTTTAATCAGATTATCTTAAGTAGTTGTTTCTATCAAAATTCTGATTATGATTTAGCTTTCAACACAGATACTCTTGTTTCAGGAAGACAAGCAATATTCTTTTAGAGCAAATAAGAAATATTTTTGACTTACGAGAGATAGTTCAAGAAAATTAATATTCATGCTTTAACAGATTTTTATGCTCAGATTAAACATGATGAGTTAAAAATTAATCATTGAAATTTGAGATCATTTTAGGAGAGGGTATTAATCATTCAATCAAGGATACAATGATTATGCTCAATGAAGTTTTAACATGAAGGCATGAAATCAGCATCAAACGTTTATACTAGAGAGGGAATTTAGATTTTGTAAACTTGAAGAAGAAGGTTATATATATATATATCCATTCATTGTTTTCTTATCATGATGCAAGCACTAGAAAGTTTCATGAAAAAATCGTTGAGATAAGATTTAACATATGAGGCATTTAAAAACTTTGATGCAGAGAGTATCGTAATTTCATAAAAAGATAATTTCGGTACACGATGTAGAATGTTAAATCTTATACTAGATTTAATGAATAAATTGAGACTTATCTTTAATTATGTGTCAACGCACCCATTTGTATGAAAGTTTCATTTGTTCCATGGGTAATTTGGCACACCTACATCTACACCCTCATATTTTCATTTTGGGTACCCAAGCTTGCTTGGGTCCTTGAGGGTTAGTGCATATGGTTCCTTTTGGAACCCAAATCTGTTTAATCGTAATAACTTTACCATTTGATTTATTCGTATTAGAACCATAGGTAAAGTTTTTATGCCCAATCTTTTTATGTTTGAAATAAGTTATCTTATTTGATGGTTTGCTTGGCGAATTGATAACCTTTTTCTTTAGGAGTTTATTGTTGAGCAAAGAAATCCAGCCAAGTCTTGATTTATCAAAAACAGCATGTTGACTTTCAAACATCGTTTTTAATCTTTCTGAACTTACAGTGAATTTGTTAATAAAAGATTTCAATTGGTTAACTTCTTCACTTAAGTTTTGATTTTCTTTAATTAAATTCTGATTTCTCTGAATCAATCTTCTGAATTTAATCTTAAGCGTTCATTCTCAGAATTTAATTTGTCTTTCGTTTCAGCGAAAGAATTTCTTTCTTCTGACATTTCCAGATTTAGCTTTTTAAGATTTTTATTTTTCGTAGCTAATTTTCTACATTCACCATGCAAATCATGAAAAGCATTTAATAGTTCATCACAAGAGAATTCTTCTTGAAATTCATTAGGTGTAAAATCAGATTCAGATTTTATCTTATCTTCTTGTGCCATAAAGCATAAGTTAGTTACCTCTTTGAGGATGATAGTGTTATTTTGATGATTAACAAGCAATTATCTAGAGTATATTATAAGTTAAATTGATACTTTATTTATAAGTTCATTACTCTCAGTATTTTTGTATGATTGATAATAGATACATGGCTTTGTTCATTTGAATCAATCTAACCTTGAGAATGCAGCAAAGTGTGGATTGAGTCAACCCAAAGGTTGATTGGGTCGACCCCGGCACCTCAAGAAATCATTTGGCACACTCCTGCAAAAATGGCACAGATGAACAGTGAGTTGGGTCGACCCAAGGTAAGCATGAGTCGACCCAAACTTCAAGAACCTCAAAACATGAAAGAAATATGTTCTCTGGATTTACTGAGAGGGTCGACCCAAACAGTGGTTGAGTCGACCCAAGCTTGAGTCGACCCAAACCCTGAGAGGGTCGACCCAAAGGCAAGACAGAAAGGCAGACAGAAAATGGTTCTCTAAAATTACTGAGAGGGTCGACCCAAGAAGAAGTTGAGTCGACCCAAGTGAACTTTGAGTCGACCCAAAGAATGGTTGGGTCGACCCAAGTGAAGGAAGTCTGAAATTCAAGTTTCTATGTTCTCTGAGAGGGTCGACCCAAGGAATGTTTGAGTCGACCCAAGGCAAAGTTGGGTCGACCCAAGGACAGGTTGAGCCGACCCAAATACGGGCTGAACAGTAATGGCTAGTTCTGCAGATGTACTTTTTGTCTTTCCCAAGGTCAGTAACGGCTAGTTTTTGAATTCTAACCATTGGGGCTTGACCAAAGGATGTGGGAAGCTATTTAAAGGGGCACTATTCATCAGATAGAATAACTTTTGAAAGGAATATCAAAGAGTACACAAGAAAACAAAAGTGCCCTAATCTTCTTCATCAAGAGCTTCATTCAAGAATCAAAGAAAGGGATTGAGCAGATTTAAAGAGTTATCAAGAGCTCCATCCTCCCTTGAAGAGTGAAGCATCCTTGACAAAGAAGAGCAAAGCCACTTCAAAGCGATAAATACTTTCTAACTCTTCTTTGTAGTTAATATTGTTTCATATGCTCATTTAGGAGTTTGAATCTTTCCTTTTGTTTGTCGAACAATTTGTAAAGGTTCGTTGGTGAACCCGTAAAACCAACAAAGGTTTTTGGTGAACCCGGAAAACCAAAGTGTAAAGGTTCGTTGGTGAGCCCGTAAAACCAACAAAGGTTTTTGGTGAACCCGGAAAACCAAAAGTGTATAGGTTCGTTGGTGAGCCCGTAAAACCAACAAAGATTTTTGGATTGTGAGCCCGGAAAACAATCCAACTGTAATCCGCGAGATTGTAGTGAATTCCCAAGGGGTCGCTTGGGGAGTGGACGTAGGTGCTAAGGAGAGCACCGAACCACTATATATTGTTGTGTTTGTGTTGTGCTTGTGTTTACATTTATTCTTGCATTACCTTCTATCTTTGTTCTAGTTTAACTCATTCTAATAATCTAAGAAAGCAACCACCGCACTTAATTAAGAAAGCTTTTAAAGCACCAAAAATTTAGAAGAAACCAATTCACCCCCCCCTCTTGGATTGTCACTTTGGGCAACAAGTGGTATCAGAGCCAGGTTCTCTAATAGTACTCATTGATCTCACAATCAAGAGTTAAAGATCATAACAACCCAAGTGGGATGTGCAATGAGTGAGGGGCAATCCACAAATAGACCACCTCTGTTTAATGGCACAAACTACACATATTGGAAAGCTAGAATGAGGATATTCATTCAAGCTTCAGATTATGAACTATGGCAAATCATCACTAGAGGACCTCACACACCCACACTTAACATAGAGGGCACTATCATACCCAAACCAGAAATGGATTGGAATGAGAGTGATAGAAGATTAGCACAGTTAAATGCAAAAGCTATAAATGTACTTTACTGCTCATTAGATGTAAATGAATTTAATAGAATATCTGCTTGCACTACCGCCAAAGAAATTTGGGACAGACTTGAGGTCACACATGAAGGAACCAATCAAGTTAAGGAGTCTAAGATAAACATATTAGTACACAAATATGAATTGTTTAAAATGGAATCTACTGAGTCCATAACTGATATGTTTACTCGTTTTACTGACATTATAAATGGGCTTAAGAGTTTAGGAAAATCTTACTCTAACTCTGATTTGGTGCGAAAAATTCTTAGGTCTCTACCAAGAAATTGGGAGGCCAAGGTAACCGCTATTCAAGAAGCAAAGGACCTCAACACACTGCAGTTAGAGGAGCTTCTAGGATCTCTCATGACCCATGAGTTGACAATGAGGCAAAATTCAGAAGATGAGGTCAAGAGAAGAAAGCCCATTGCCCTAAAGACTACCACCCCTAAACAACTAACTGAATCGGAAGATTCAGATGATGATGAAGAAATCGATGAAGAAGGGATGGCTGTGCTTGGGAGAAGATTTAGAAAATTCATGAGAGGTAAGAATAGGTTCCATAAAAAGAAACCCTTTCTTAAAGGTAATTCAAGCAAAGAAAAGGGTAAGGACAAAGAAAAGGAAAAAGAGACTCCCATTTGCTATGAGTGTAACAAACCCGGGCATTATAAGATAGATTGCCCAGATTTGAAGTGGATGGCAAGAAAGTTGAAAAAGAAGAATTTCATGGCCGATTGGAGTGAAAGTGAGGAATCAAGTTCGGAGGAGGAAGATCATCAAGAGACGGCCCAAATGTGTCATATGGCCAATGACGATGAGGTAGATTCTGAACTTGACTGTGATTTTACTGTTGATGAATTACATGATGCATTCTTAGAACTCATGGAAGAACATAAGAAAGTAATTAATAAAAATAAAGCTCTAAAAGAAGAAAATCAATCTCTTGTCAAAGATAAGCTAAAACTGTCTCATAACTGTGAAACATTAAGTAGGAAACTTGCAAATGAAACCAAGAATCTAATTGCTGAAAATATCAAGCTAAAAGAAGATGCTGAAAAATATAAAACTTTGGTAGATAAATTTACTCTTAGTTCTACCAAATTAAATTTGATTCTTGATAGCCAAAAAGCTGTATATGATAAGGCCGGTTTAGGATATAGAACAAATAGGAAACAAAAATTCTTAAAGAACATTTTTGTAAAAGCTAAAAGTGAGAATATTACTTGTTATTGTTGCAATAAGTTAGGACATAGAGCATATGAATGTAACTTTAGAAAGTCTAATCAAAACAAATTAAGTAATAATCAAAAGATTAAATTCAAGAAAGTTTGGGTTCCAAAAGGAACATGGAGCACTAACCCTAAAGGACCCAACTTAGTTTGGGTACCTAAAGTCTCTTCTTGATCTTGATTGCAGGTGTGTCTTGCAGCTGATAAAATGGAAAAACGATGGTATCTAGATAGCGGCTGTTCAAGACACATGACCGGTGACGAAGATCAATTTGTCACCTTGGAATCAAAGAAAGGTGGAGTAGTAACCTATGGAGACAATAGTAAAGGGTATATCATTGAAAAAGGTAAAATTTTCATTGCTCCATATATCTTTATAGAAAATGTCTTATTAGTTAAGGGTTTGAAACATAACCTTCTTAGCATAAGTCAATTTTGTGATAAAGGATTTAAAGTTACATTTGAAGCATCTGTATGCATAATCACAAATCCTAAAGATAATAGCATTGTACTTGTAGGACAAAGGCAAAGAAATATTTACTTAGTAGATCTTCATGAGTTAGGCAAGAAAAATGGTTTATGCTTAATTACTAATGAAGAAAAGAAAATTGAAACTAGTTGGCTTTGGCATTGAAGATTAGGACATGCTAGTATGGAATTAATATCAAAACTAGTTAAGAAGGAATTAATAAACGATGTGCCAAAATTGATCTTTGAAAAGGACAAAATATGTGGACCATGTTCAATGGAAAAACAAACTAAGTCATCCTTCAAATCGAAAAATGTAGTATCAACAACTAGACCATTTGAACTCATACATATGGATTTATTTGGACCTACTAGAACTACAAGTCTAGGAGGGAAAAAGTATGGACTAGTCATTGTTGATGATTTTTCAAGGTATACATGGGTTACATTTTTGGCACATAAGAATGAAGCATTTTCAGAATTTTTGAAACTATATAATAATATCATAACTGAAAAGAAACTCACCTTAGTAGCAATTCGAAGTGATCATGGTACGGAATTTGAAAATCAACACTTTGAAGAATTTTGCACTAAAAATGGAATATCACATCAATTTTCAGCACCTAGAACGCCTCAACAAAATGGGGTTGTTGAAAGAAAAAATAGGACATTGGCAGAAATGGCACGCACAATGTTGTGTGAGTCAAATCTTCCAAAGTACTTTTGGGCTGAAGCTATAAACACTTCTTGCCATATTCTAAATCGAGTTTTAATACGACCTATAACCAAGAAAACTCCTTATGAACTCTGGAAGAATAAGAAACCAACTGCTAAATATTTTAAAGTGTTTGGATGTAGATGTTTCATCTTAAATAATGGCAAGGAGGATCTAAGTAAATTTGATGCCAAGTCAGATGAAGGTATCTTTTTAGGATACTCCACATCTAGCAGGGCATACAGAGTATTCAATAAAAGAACATTAGTAGTGGAAGAGTCAGTCAATATTATATTTGATGAGTCTGATAGTGAGTCTGCTAGGAAAGAAAATATTGTTGATGATGATACAGGAATTATCGACTTTGAAAAGTTGAATATTGATGACGTGCCAAATCAAGATAAGGGAGATGATTGCGTGCCACCACAACCCCAAAATTTGCCAAAGGAATGGAGGTATGCATATGGACACCCTAAAGACTTAATCATTGGTGATCCATCACAAGGGGTAAGAACTCGATCATCTCTTAGAAATTTAAATGATTATCTTGCTTTTGTTTCATAATTAGAACCTAAGACTTATGAAGAAGCTGAAAAAGATACTAATTGGATAAATGCCATGCAAGAAGAATTAAATCAATTCAGAAGAAGTAATGTATGGACATTAACTGAAAGACCAAAGCATAATTCAGTAATTGGAACAAAATGGGTATTTAGAAATAAATTAGATGAAAATGGATTAGTTATAAGAAATAAGGCTAGACTTGTAGCTAAGGGATACAATCAAGAAGAAGGAATAGATTTTGATGAGACATTTGCTCCTGTAGCCAGATTAGAGACTATTAGATTGCTTCTTGCATTTGCATGTTTCATGGATTTTAAATTATATCAAATGGATGTGAAGAGTGCATTCTTAAATGGTATTATTGAGGAGGAAGTATATGTAGAACAACCTCCAGGATTTGAAAATCATGAATTGCCAAATCATGTGTTTAAATTACATAAGGCATTATATGGATTAAAGCAAGCACCTAGGGCTTGGTATGATCGTTTAAGTAAATTTCTGCTTGATAATGACTTTAGTAGAGGAAATGTAGATAAAACTCTATTTCTCAAGAGAAAGGACAAAAATCTGTTAGTGGTACAAATATATGTAGATGATATAATCTTTGGTGCCACTAATGATACTCTGTGCAAAGAATTTGCTGATTTAATGCATGGAGAATTTGAAATGAGTCTAATGGGAGAACTAAGCTTCTTTCTAGGTTTACAAATCAAACAAACCAAAGAAGGCATTTTCATTCATCAAACTAAGTATACAAAGGAAATACTAAAGAAGTTTGGGAATGAAAATCATAAGGGAGTAGGTACTCCAATGAATCCTACTAGTAAGTGTTAGATGTATGCCCTAGAAGCCAATTTGGCTGACACATTGTTGATTCTAGGGACATAATTTTGTACTTGACTGTTTATTATTGAATAAATAAAAGGCATCTTTTCATTCATATTATTTATGTGTCTATGAATCGTCCAAGGAATTAATAAGATGATGATACATATTCTCAAGAGTTGAGAATTTGAGCCATGTATCATTGGTGATTAATTTCTAAATGCTCCTGATCAATGGATCATCACGAGGACGGTGATCGATCCGATCAGTGCACAGATCACTTTCCTTCTGGATGGACGAGACTTGAGTCCACAGTGTAGGGACACTGAAGTGATAGTGCAGGTGCTTGTTAGAGAACAAGGGTACTGAGCGTGACCAAGACAAGAAGTCACTTGGATGTCTATCCACTCGTCAGTGACTTGCTTGATGTTGCAATAGTGTGACTGGTCCTTTGACCTGCGGTGCTTCGGCTACTCACAGTGAGGTTATTGTAGTTTGACTGCACACATACATGGTCTCTAGCCATATGGGTCCATGCAGTGTAGATTGGCTGCAGTAAGTTCACTATAGGAGTAGGGTATGCACCTATAAGGAATCTATCGACCTTGATAGAAGAGGAGTGATCCTATGTGATTTGTTAGACTGAGTTCTAAGACCTTGGCCAGGGCAGTAATATAAAGTGGAGAAAGAGTTTTCCACCATCGAACTCGAGTCGAATAAATCTTGACATATGACAGACGATGGGGTTTGACGAGTTGTCCATGACCTCCGTCCTGTAGGGATCCACGATAGTAGGACTGTATCACATGTTAACTGCACCTAGAGGTTCATCATTCCATTCTGCTGGGTAGCCACTACATGCTGCTAGGTGTCACTGGTGGATGGTGGGACTCATAGGGATTATCTTGATGATCGATAAACCCTAATGAGTTGAGTTGGAATCATTCCAACCCATTGAAAGGAGTTTTCAATGATATAGTGATAGAGATCACAATATATCTCACTACCAGTCAGAATAGAACCTATGGGGTCACACACACTAGAAGTATTGACCGATCCGATGGTTGAAATCGTGATTAGGAATCACAAAGAAATCAATTTGATTGATAGAAGTTGAAGAAGTGAACAAAGGGAATTAATTAATTAGACTTAAACACAAATCCTACTTCGGGTAGGATTCCTAGAGTCCTAATTGGATTAGGGCTGGGAATCCTAGTTGGAGTAGGACTGGAATTCCTACTTAGAATAGGATTCCTACAATCCTAATGAGATTAGGAATTTTGAATTAAAATTGGATTCCTACTTGGAGTAGGATTCCTAGAAATCCTAATTGGATTAGGACTTCGGATTCAAATAAGAGTCCTAATTGGATTAGGACTAAAATTAAATACATCCTAATTAGATTAGGATTCTTTAAGTCTAAATTAATTATTAATCTAATGAATCAACATGACTCCTAATAGGATTAGGATTGAAGAGTTCAATTGAGTCGTGATTCATTCAAGTCCTAATTAGATTAGGACTAGCGTAGATTGAACCAAATTTGGCTAATCCTAATTGGATTGGGATTAAACCATGAGAGAGGCACCTAATCCTCTTGGGAAGAGGATTAGGTTAACCAAGTAAGAGGGACATCAGCCCCTCTCACTTGGCTAGGGCGACATGAAGAAGCTAGGGCCGGCGCCCCCCCTTCTTAGGCAAGTTGTCATTGGAACTCCTAAAAGTTAGGAGCTCCAATCCCTTTATAAGGAGGACTAGGGGCCGGCGCCCTAAGCAATTGAATCCTCTTCTCCTTGCTGCCGCCACCCTCTCCCAACTCCCTGGTTCAGCCGCCAACAAGAAGAAAAAAGAAGAGAGCCTTGTCCGCCTCCTCTTCCTCCAATCCTTCTTCCAACGCGGGGAAAAGAAAGAAGGCTGCAGAAGCTGTGTTCTTCTTCCTTGAGTTCCTTCTTCCTCTTCCTCCTCTCAAGCGCAATCAAGGGTTGATTGAAAGAGAGGAGATCAGCCATCAAAAGAAGTCTTTGCAAGGGAGCTAGCACCCCGGGAAGACAAGAAAGCTTTGATCGGTTCTCTACTTCGTGTGGATACCCGTAGAGGCCGGACGTTTGAACGGCTTCAAACGAACCCTCTTCCAAAACCACGAATTCAGATTTGCGGTGATCATCTACCCGCGCAAGGTGAAGATTTGATCTTCCTATTAGTTTTAAAAGTTTTAATTCTTACCTAATTACGAAAGGTCTCGAAACAACGTTCATGCGATGAACGTCGAACTCGTGCATGCCGATTCCGCTGCCATCTGAAAAATTTTTAAAATATCAGCGGCATGGGCGGGTTCCCAACAGTGGTATCAGAGCCTAGGCTTCGTAGATTAAGGTAAGAATTAAATATCTAAAGGCATATTAGATCTGAAAATTGAATGATCATGCATGCTGAAAAATTCTGCATGCAGATTTTTCAGGGGTGCTGATTTTTTGCATGCTGATTTTTATGTGATAAAAAGATGATCCTAAATGCATTGTTAATGGGATTACAAAGTTTAGAATCATGATTAGCATGATCAGCGACCTATGTCATGATACAATCAGTTAGTTTTCAGATCTGAAAATTATAATTGTTGCATACGGTGATGATCATAGTATTCAACCCCTTTTGGTATCAAATGTAATGACCTGCGATGTGATCTGCGATGTCATGTAATTTTTCAGATGCTTGCATGCATCTTATTTGATATTTTGAGAGGCCTGCGTGCCTCCTAAAAGGAGATGTAATTTATTTTTATTTTTATTTTACATCTGGTTGTATTTCTGTGATGTGATGTACATCAACGATCAAGTTGAAGCAAAGGCATGAAATGAAAGGCGATCTAAGCGGTTGATGGCGATGGGATCAAAAGTTGATCAAGGATCGAATCAAGGAGGCTTGGAACCAATTCAAGAGTTGAAGACCACTTGATCGATTGATGTGCATGTGCTTGTAATACGACCTAATTAGAATCCATGATCATCACCTAGTTAAAGTTTAGCTTTAATTTGATGCTGCGATTATAACTGCCTGTGATGTGCCGTTTGCATGTGATGTGAATGCGAGTCGGGTAGATAGGTTTACATGTGATGTAGCAAACCCAATTGAGACCTAAATCAAAACCTCCTCAATCAAGTCGAGAGTGAACCGACATGAGCAAGTCATATTAGATTAATTGATCTAATTGGTGTCTAGAAAAGCATGAAAGGTGGTTACTTAATTAGGACCTTACTCTCTGAGTAAGGGGAGCCTCCCACCTGCTTACCTGGCCAATTGTTCGATTACCTCTTATGAAGGGCTCAAGTTGCAAACACTAAGACCTGATTAACCAATATTAAGTCAATAGGTCTTCCACTATAGTAGAGCTGCTAAGGCCTTTCTGATGTTGATTTGTCTCGGCTGGACACAGTGGTCAAGTTGCATCGGGGGGCTGGACCTCTCTATAGACATGAGATGTTGTAGGGTAAAGGTGGGGTTGGGCACCAATAACTGTTAGGTGAGGACCCAATGACGACTTTATTCCTACGGTTATACGGTGGGTCTGACTTAACTAAGAAATGGGACCAATAACTGTTAGGTGAGGTCTTCATGGCTTAGAGACCAAGTTACACTGCAACATGCTTGAGAAGCATTGTACAAGAGTTGTACACTCATCCATCTATGTGTCACCAATAACTGTTAGGTGCGGTGGCATGTAAATCGGTGGGACCGCAGTACCCACTAGAAACCCTAGTCGTGTGGGATTTCCGTTTCCCTACCAGGGGAGTGTGAGGGATTCGAGAAAATAGTGGGAGTTACATTTGTCCTAAAAGACCTTAGAACAGATTAGGATCAAGTACAAAAGTCTAACTAGAATCTTTACTCTCTGCAGATACAATGTCGGCTTCAAACCCTTTGACCCGTATTCTTGAGACCAACCGACTGACCGGAACCAATTACAAAGACTGGCTTAGAAATCTCAAAATTATTTTGGACTGTGAGAAAATAGGCTATATACTCGATTCTGATATCCCCACACTACCAGCACGTCCTACTGATGTTCAGCGTGAGATGCATAAAAAGTGGTTGGATGATGACATTAGAGTAAAATGCTATATGATGGCATCTATGTCTAATGAACTCCAATGCCAGCATGAAAATATAAAGACTGCTAGGGACATACTGGCACACCTGCATGAGTTGTATGGTGAGCAGAGTCGCACGGCTCGTTTTGAAGTGTCCAAGAGGCTTTTCAAAGCGAAGATGCGCGAAGGGCAGTCTGTCCATGATCACGGTCTGACCATGATCAAGGACCTAGAGGAGCTTGAGAAGCTCGGTATGGACATGCACAAGGAATTACAAGTGGATTTGATCCTACAGTCACTTCCTGATTCATTTGGTCAGTTTATAGTAAACTACCACATGAATAAGATTGAATGCACTAAGACTGAACTCATAAACATGTTGGTAACTGCTGAGGGAGCCTTGAAAGGTTCAAGGGGCAATGTCCTTGCTGCTGAGTTGACTTCTGGTTCCAAGAGAAAGTCTACTTGGAAGAAAAAGAAGCCTGCTAAGAAGCAGAAGAAAGACAAGAAGCCAAAGAAGGAAGTTCAAAAGAAAAAGGCTAACGACAAAGGAAAATGTTTCCACTGCAATGTCGAAGGCCACTGGAAGAGAAACTGTCCTTCATACCTCGAGAGCCTGAAGAACAAGAAAGGTGACATACCTTCAGAAGGTATAGACTTGCTCATAATTGAAACTAATCTAACGGTTTCTTCTACTTCTAGTTGGGTTATAGATTCTGGTTCTAGTGCTCATTTGTGCACTACCATGCAGGGTCTAAAGGAAAGTAGAAGGCTGGCGGAAGGTGCGGTAACCCTTCGGGTTGGCAACGGGGCAAAAGTTGCTGCCGTGGCTGTGGGCACCTACCATCTGCGACTACCGTCTGGATTTAGTTTAATACTTAGAGACTGCTATTATGTACCTGTTGCTAGCAGAAATTTGATTTCTGTTTCATGTCTAGCACAGGAAGGTCATGTTTTTACATTTGACAAAGACTGCTGTTCTATTTATTTAAGAAATAAAATAGTCGCACGTGGTTTCATGATCGACAGTCTCTATCATTTACATATGGATGTATCTGTGAATGTTACCGAGCAAGATATGAGTGCCAAAGGATCCAAAAGATCCAGAGATGAGATAAACCAAAGATATTTGTGGCACCTCAGACTTGGCCATATTGGAGAGGATAGGATGAACAAAATGGATAAAGATGGGCTTCTCGGCTCATTGACTTCCGAGTCATATCCAGTTTGCGAGTCCTGTCTTCAAGGAAAAATGGCTAGACTGCCCTTTGTAGGACATGGGGAGAGGACCACTGAAATACTTACCCTAGTACATACAGATGTATGTGGCCCATTCGATGTGCTTGCCAGGGGACGTTATTCTTACTTCATTACCTTTACCGATGATTATTCACGGTATGGGTATGTGTATCTTATGAGACACAAGTCTGAATCTTTTGAAAAGTTCAAAGAGTTCAAGAATGAAGTAGAAAAACAAACTGGAAAACCTCTTAAGGCTCTTCGATCAGATCG
Source organism: Phoenix dactylifera (assembly GCF_051530095.1). NCBI lineage: Eukaryota > Viridiplantae > Streptophyta > Magnoliopsida > Arecales > Arecaceae > Phoenix > Phoenix dactylifera. The sequence continues at coordinate 9,902,898 of NC_143204.1, read as the reverse complement.
AGGAGGAGAATACCTTAGTGGGGAATTCCGGGACTATCTCAAAGAAAACGGCATAGTCTCACAATGGACACCTCCGGGTACACCTCAGCTCAACGGGGTGTCAGAGAGGAGGAATCGGACCCTATTGGATATGGTCAGGTCCATGATGAGCTTCACTGATTTACCTATGTTCTTTTGGGGAGATGCCTTACTCACAGCAATTTATTTATTGAATAGAGTTCCCTCTAAATCCGTTCCTACCACACCGTATGAGATATGGCATGGTAAGAAACCAAGTCTTGGTCATCTCAAGATTTGGGGATGTCCAGCCCACGTCAAGAGACTACAGGCGGACAAGTTAGAGGCTAGGACCATAAGTGCTCGTTTTATAGGATATCCTAAAGAGTCATTAGGATACAATTTTTACGTCTCAGAGGATCACAATGTGTTTGTGAGCCGTCATGCCATCTTCTTGGAAAATCAGTTTATCCTTGATAAAGGCAGTGGGAGGAAAATTGAGCTTGAAGAGAAAGTCTCTGAAAAGCAACGAGTGATGGATCCTATAGAACCCATTCATAAAGAGCCAGTACACGATGTCCCTCAACCACCTCGTAGATCTAGTAGGGTCTCCCATCCTCCCGAGAAATACTTAGGTATACTAGAAGAGGATACCGAGGAAATGTTCCTAGTGGGAGATAGGGATCACATACAGGATTCCAAAACCTACAACGAGGCGATATCTGATATCGATTCCGAGAAATGGCTGGAAGCTATGAAGTCAGAGATAGACTCCATGCATTCCAACCAAGTCTGGACCTTAGTAGATCCACCAGAAGGTATTGTACCTATTGGATGCAAATGGATCTACAAAAGGAAGATAGGTTCGGATGGAGAGGTAGAGACCTATAAGGCAAGGCTTGTGGCGAAAGGGTATAGTCAACGCGAAGGCATTGACTATCAGGAGACCTTTTCACCTGTAGCCATGCTAAAATCCATCCGAACATTGCTTGCCATAGCAGCATTTCATGATTATGAAATCTGGCAGATGGATGTGAAAACTGCTTTCCTGAATGGATATCTTGATGAAGATATCTATATGGAACAGCCTTTGAGTTTCACTTCCAGTGATGGAGATCACAAGGTCTGCAAGCTGCAAAGGTCCATCTATGGACTAAAGCAAGCATCTCGGAGTTGGAACACTCGTTTCGATGATGCAATCAAAACGTTTGATTTCATCAAAAACGAAGAGGAACCGTGTGTTTACAAAAGGATTAGTGGGAGTGCTGTCGTTTTTCTCGTACTGTACGTAGATGACATTCTCCTGATTGGGAATGATATTCCCATGCTAATCTCGGTTAAGGTCTGGTTGTCAAAAAGAATTCTCCATGAAAGACCTTGGGGAAGCATCCTATATTTTGGGAATAAAGGTCTATAGAGATAGATCTAAAAGGATGCTTGGCCTTTCACAGAAGATGTACATAGAGGAGGTGCTGAAGAGGTTCAGCATGGAAAACTCCAAGAGGGGTCTCTTACCCCTAAGACATGGAATTCATCTCTCCAAGAAGATGTGCCCCAACACATCTGAAGAGATTCAACACATGAGCAAGATTCCCTATGCATCGGCAATAGGAAGCCTCATGTATGCCATGCTGTGTGCACAACCTGATATAGCTCTTGCTGTGAGTGTCACAAGCAGATATCAGTCGGATCCAGGCAAGGAGCACTGGATAGCTGTGAAGAACAGTCTTAAGTACTTGAGAAGAACTAAGGACATGTTCTTGGTCTTTGGGAGAAGATCAGAGTTGAAGGTAGAAAGATGCACACATATTGATGATAGAAAGTCTACATCAGAATATGTGCAATTGTGGTTCAGTAAATTGGAAGAGTTCCAAACAACCGATCATTATAGATTCTACCTTAGAAGCTGAATGTTAAGCCGTATCTAAGGGTGCAGTGGAAACCTTCTGATTAAAAGTTAATTGCAGAATTAGGTGTAATGTCATTAGATGCCATAACACTTTACTGCGATAACATTGGCACCATAGCACTAGCTATGGAGCCATGGTCTCATCAGAAGTCCAAGCACATAGAGCGGCGCTTCCATTTCATACGCGACTATGATGTAGAGGTGCAGAGAGTAGACTCCGCGGATAACGTGGCAGACCCGTTCACTAAGCAGCTGAGTCAGCAAAAGACTGAAGCCCACCTTGAGAAGATGGGCCTAAGATATATGACCAATTGGCTTTAGTGCAAGTGGGAGATTGTTAGATGTATGCCCTAGAAGCCAATTTGGCTGACACATTGTTGATTCTAGGGACATAATTTTGTACTTGACTGTTTATTATTGAATAAATAAAAGGCATCTTTTCATTCATATTATTTATGTGTCTATGAATCGTCCAAGGAATTAATAAGATGATGATACATATTCTCAAGAGTTGAGAATTTGAGCCATGTATCATTGGTGATTAATTTCTAAATGCTCCTGATCAATGGATCATCACGAGGACGGTGATCGATCCGATCAGTGCACAGATCACTTTCCTTCTGGATGGACGAGACTTGAGTCCACAGTGTAGGGACACTGAAGTGATAGTGCAGGTGCTTGTTAGAGAACAAGGGTACTGAGCGTGACCAAGACAAGAAGTCACTTGGATGTCTATCCACTCGTCAGTGACTTGCTTGATGTTGCAATAGTGTGACTGGTCCTTTGACCTGCGGTGCTTCGGCTACTCACAGTGAGGTTATTGTAGTTTGACTGCACACATACATGGTCTCTAGCTATATGGGTCCATGCAGTGTAGATTGGCTGCAGTAAGTTCACTGTAGGAGTAGGGTATGCACCTATAAGGAATCTATCGACCTTGATAGAAGAGGAGCGATCCTATGTGATTTGTTAGACTGAGTTCTAAGACCTTGGCCAGGGCAGTAATATAAAGTGGAGAAAGAGTTTTCCACCATCGAACTCGAGTCGAATAAATCTTGACATATGACAGACGATGGGGTTTGACGAGTTGTCCATGACCTCCGTCCTGTAGGGATCCACGATAGTAGGACTGTATCACATGTTAACTGCACCTAGAGGTTCATCATTCCATTCTGCTGGGTAGCCACTACATGCTGCTAGGTGTCACTGGTGGATGGTGGGACTCATAGGGATTATCTTGATGATCGATAAACCCTAATGAGTTGAGTTGGAATCGTTCCAACCCATTGAAAGGAGTTTTCAATGATATAGTGATAGAGATCACAATATATCTCACTACCAGTCAGAATAGAACCTATGGGGTCACACACACTAGAAGTATTGACCGATCCGATGGTTGAAATCGTGATTAGGAATCACAAAGAAATCAATTTGATTGATAGAAGTTGAAGAAGTGAACAAAGGGAATTAATTAATTAGACTTAAACACAAATCCTACTTCGGGTAGGATTCCTAGAGTCCTAATTGGATTAGGGCTGGGAATCCTAGTTGGAGTAGGACTGGAATTCCTACTTAGAATAGGATTCCTACAATCCTAATGAGATTAGGAATTTTGAATTAAAATTGGATTCCTACTTGGAGTAGGATTCCTAGAAATCCTAATTGGATTAGGACTTCGGATTCAAATAAGAGTCCTAATTGGATTAGGACTAAAATTAAATACATCCTAATTAGATTAGGATTCTTTAAGTCTAAATTAATTATTAATCTAATGAATCAACATGACTCCTAATAGGATTAAGATTGAAGAGTTCAATTGAGTCGTGATTCATTCAAGTCCTAATTGGATTAGGACTAGCGTAGATTGAACCAAATTTGGCTAATCCTAATTGGATTGGGATTAAACCATGAGAGAGGCACCTAATCCTCTTTGGAAGAGGATTAGGTTAACCAAGTAAGAGGGACATCAGCCCCTCTCACTTGGCTAGGGCGACATGAAGAAGCTAGGGCCGGCGCCCCCCCTTCTTAGGCAAGTTGTCATTGGAACTCCTAAAAGTTAGGAGCTCCAATCCCTTTATAAGGAGGACTAGGGGCCGGCGCCCTAAGCAATTGAATCCTCTTCTCCTTGCTGCCGCCACCCTCTCCCAACTCCCTGGTTCAGCTGCCAACAAGAAGGAAAAAGAAGAGAGCCTTGTCCGCCTCCTCTTCCTCCAATCCTTCTTCCAACGCGGGGAAAAGAAAGAAGGCTGCAGAAGCTGTGTTCTTCTTCCTTGAGTTCCTTCTTCCTCTTCCTCCTCTCAAGCGCAATCAAGGGTTGATTGAAAGAGAGGAGATCAGCCATCAAAAGAAGTCTTTGCAAGGGAGCTAGCACCCCGGGAAGACAAGAAAGCTTTGATCGGTTCTCTACTTCGTGTGGATACCCGTAGAGGCCGGACGTTTGAACGGCTTCAAACGAACCCTCTTCCAAAACCACGAATTCATATTTGCGGTGATCATCTACCCGCGCAAGGTGAAGATTTGATCTTCCTATTAGTTTTAAAAGTTTTAATTCTTACCTAATTACGAAAGGTCTCGAAACAACGTTCATGCGATGAACGTCGAACTCGTGCATGCCGATTCCGCTGCCATCTGAAAAATTTTTGAAATATCAGCGACATGGGCGGGTTCCCAACAGTAAGCTAGACAAAGATGAAAAAGGGAAGAGCATTGATATTAAGCTCTATAGAGGACTAATTGGATCCTTGCTCTACCTTACTGCTAGTAGACCCGACATCGTATTCAGTGTAGGGATATGTGCTAGATACCAATCGGATCCTAAGGAGTCACATTTAAGTGCTGTTAAGAGAATCCTTAGATATTTAAGAGGAACTACCAATATAAGATTATGGTACTCGAGAGACTCCTGTCTAGATTTGCTTGCATATTCAGATGCTGATTTTGCCGGATGCAAATTAGATAGGAAGAGCACAAGTGGCACATGTCAATTCTTAGGAAATAACTTAGTATCATGGTTTAGTAAAAAGCAGAATTCAGTGGCACTGTCCACAGCTGAAGCTGAATACATAGCTGCTGGTAGTTGTTGTGCTCAAGTATTGTGGCTCAAGCAACAACTAGAGGACTATGGAGTGAAACTAGATAATATTCCTATCAAGTGTGATAATACTAGTGCCATCAATCTTACTAAAAATCCAGTTCAGCACTCTAAAGCCAAACACATAGAAATAAGGTACTATTTTATTAGGGATCATGTGCAAAATGGAAATGTATGTATTGAGCATATATGCACGGAAAAACAATTAGCCGACATATTTACAAAACCATTGAGTGAAGATAGATTCTGCATGCTAAGAAGGGAATTAGGCATATGTGATCCTTTTTATTGAAGAAATATAAAAGGGAGCTAGTAGTCTCATGATACATTCCTCTAACTTCTAAAATCCCATGAAACATGAGTCAAATTTGTTATCTAGAGATTCCTTACTCATGTATCATTGTCCCAGAGAGAATTTATAAGGTTTGGAAGCAAGAAAAATTTTTAGAAGCAAAAAGGAAGAGAAAAAAAAATTTCTGCACTTGGGTCGACCCAACCCAGAGCATGGGTCGACCCAACGTTGAGTCGACCCAAGAAAAATCTTGAGTCGACCCAACGTCGGGACCCCACTGATAAAAGGGGACCCGAGAGCTTATCTAGGGCACTGTTTGCCCTTTGTCTTCTTCCGAAAAACCTTTTCCCCACTCTCAAATCTTCTCCAATCATCTCCAAACAGTAGATTTCCTTGAGATCTTAGAGAAATGGGACCCAAAAGAGCCGTAGCCAAGAGATCCGGAAGAGTAACTCGGATCCAACGAGAGGAAAGGCAACCTACCGAGCCTTCTCCCGTGTCTCCACGACGTGAGGCACGTGCGGAGGCCCCTCCTCCTCCTTCCCCCTCAGTGATACTTGCAAGATTTGCGGGGAGGCCGGTTACAACGGGGAAGGATCCATTCCGAGTTCTTCAATCAAGAAGGGTTTCGGATTTGGAAATGGATCCAAAGGCAAGGTTGGGAGTATCTTTGCTCCCTAAATGTGGTTATCTACCCCGGATTGGTACAAGAGTTCTATGCCTTCCTCAAGACTGGTATGGGAGGGCTTGTTTCAGAAGTTCGAGGGGTTCGAATTCGAGTTTCCGAGGAGAGCTTGAGTGAGCTACTTCATCTACCCTGCATAGGAGCCACTCCGGAAAAGCCAGAAAACAAAATGAGAGCTCTACAGTTGATCATGAAAAATGAGAACTTCGATTTTTCCACGAAGGTAATAGCTAGTTCTCTTTCCGCTGAAATGAGATTATTGCTCAATATGATCAATAGGATTTTATTTCCAAAGACCGGAAGATTCGATCTCATCACTGGTCGAGATCTGGCAGTGATGGAGTGTATGATTCGGGGGATTCTCCTAAATCTTCCGGCTATGATACTGAGACAGATGAGGAAGGTGATGTGCAGCAATAGGGTATCACTACCTTATGGTATGATACTCACATTGATTTTCCGTCAGCACGGTTTACCTCTCGAGGAGGAGGCATCCAAGAGTCTGCATCACACTGACACATACACTGCACGGACACTTATACGCATGGGATATGAGAAAGTGAACGGACAGTGGATTCATACTGGAGCAGGCATTCAGGGTGAGGCACCAGAGGGAGATGCACCAGAGGATGAGGATGAGGAGCATATGGATCATTCTACTGCACCCTCAGAGGCTGGACCATCGTCATCCGTTCCTCCGTCAGATACGGATGAGTTCTGGAGCAGGATGACTGAGCTCATGTCAGCTCAGGCGAGGACTATCACTGACGGGCTGACGAGCCGATTGGACGCCCGATTGGATGTCATGTCTGCTGAGATCAGTGATCTGAGGCAGCAGATTGGAGCACTCCGGAGAGAGAGAGACCCATGGACCATCTGTGCCACAGGCTGCTGAGTCAGAGATTTCGGCACAGAGTCATCCAGCTCGTCGTGCTCCACGCCAGACACAGTCCCACCAGGCTCGACCTCTCCTCGCCACGTATACTAGGAGGATGAGGACTAGATCCCAGCCGTTAGAGTCTCCCTAGGCTGTTCTTAGCACTTATGTTTAGAGCCTAAGCTAGAAATCTAGTTCTCACATGTATCTTGCTTTTCTCATATGTATCTTGTTTTTTTTTTCTCATATGTATCTTGTTTTTTCTCATATGTATCTTTAAATCTTGATTAAGGAACATTGTATCTTTTTTGTTTTTGGACATGAATGTATTAAAATGTTCCTATTTTGATCAATGAAGTTTGAAGTTTGTTATATATTGCATCTTTTCCATGTATCTTTTTGATGATAACAAAAAGGGGGAGAAGAAAAGAAAGAGTATTTAATTTGAGAAGTAAAGAAAGAGTATTAATTTTAGGAGAAGTAAAGATCTTAGGGGAGAAGTAAAGATATTGTTTAGAGTAAGTAAAGAAAGAATAAGAAGAGCAAAAGTAAAGAAAGTTAAAGAAAGGATTATGTAAAGAAAGAGAAATAAGAACTTATGCAAGAAAAGAGAAATAACTGGGCAAACAAATTGAAAATCATATAAGATAGCTTATACATCTAAGGGGGAGCAATTTGTAACAATGAAAATCATCAAATCAAAAATTTCTATCAAAATTCAGAATTTGGCACATATAAATTCAGAATTTGGCACGCACCTCTCACACCCCGATACATAACCTGAAACTCATATTTTATCTCAAATTTTTGAAGTTTCATCGCTAATGAATTATAAATGAAAGGGGGAGCAATTCAAAAAGTCAAATTGGCAACATTTGAATGATATAGGGGAAGATTTCACTCTTATGTATGAAAAGCTGAAATTCAGCAATTTAAACCCTTTTATAAACTGTTTTTAAAGACAGGTATCAATAGGTTTATACTCTTTATTTTGTAATCATCAAAAAGGGGGAGATTGAGGATGATAGTGTTATTTTGATGATTAACAAGCAATTATCTAGAGTATATTATAAGTTAAATTGATACTTCATTTATAAGTTCATTACTCTCAGTATATTTGTATGATTGATAATAGATACATGGCTTTATTCATTTGAATCAATCTAACCTTAAGAATGCAGCAAAGTGTGGATTGAGTCGACCCAAAGGTTGATTGGGTCGACCCCGGCACCTCAAGAAATCATTTGGCACACTCCTGCAAAAATGACACAGATGAACAGTGAGTTGGGTCGACCCAAGGTAAGCATGAGTCGACCCAAACTTCAAGAACCTCAAAACATGAAAGAAATATGTTCTCTGGATTTACTGAGAGGGTCGACCCAAACAGTGGTTGAGTCGACCCAAGCTTGAGTCGACCCAAACCCTGAGAGGGTCGACCCAAAGGCAAGACAGAAAGACAGACAGAAAATGGTTCTCTGAAATTACTGAGAGGGTCGACCCAAGAAGAAGTTGAGTCGACCCAAGTGAACTTTGAGTCGACCCAAAGAATGGTTGGGTCGACCCAAGTGAAGGAAGTCTGAAATTCAAGTTTCTGTGTTCTCTGAGAGGGTCGACCCAAGGAATGTTTGAGTCGACCCAAGGCAAAATTGGGTCGACCCAAGGACAGGTTGAGCCGACCCAAACACGGGCTGAACAGTAACGGCTAGTTCTGCAGATGTACTTTTTGTCTTTCTCAAGGTCAGTAACGGCTAGTTTTTGAATTCTAACCATTGGGGCTTGACCAAAGGATGTGGGAAGCTATTTAAAGGGGCACTATTCATCAGATAGAATAACTTTTGAAAGGAATATCAAAGAGTACACAAGAAAACAAAAGTGCCCTAATCTTCTTCATCAAGAGCTTCATTCAAGAATCAAAGAAAGGGATTGAGCAGATTCAAAGAGTTATCAAGAGCTCCATCCTCCCTTGAAGAGTGAAGCATCCTTGACAAAGAAGAGCAAAGCCACTTCAAAGCGATAAATACTTTCTAACTCTTCTTTGTAGTTAATATTATTTCATATGCTCATTTAGGAGTTTGAATCTTTCCTTTTGTTTGTCGAACAATTTGTAAAGGTTCGTTGGTGAACCCGTAAAACCAACAAAGATTTTTGGTGAACCCGGAAAACCAAAGTGTAAAGGTTCGTTGTTGAGCCCGTAAAACCAACAAAGGTTTTTGGTGAACCCGGAAAACCAAAAGTGTATAGGTTCGTTGGTGAGCCCGTAAAACCAACAAAGGTTTTTGGATTGTGAGCCCGGAAAACAATCCAACTGTAATCCGCGAGATTATAGTGAATTCCCAAGGGGTCGCTTGGGGAGTGGACGTAGGTGCTAAGGAGAGCACCGAACCACTATATATTGTTGTGTTTGTGTTGTGCTTGTGTTTACATTTATTCTTGCATTACCTTCTATCTTTGTTCTAGTTTAACTCATTCTAATAATCTAAGAAAGCAACTACCGCACTTAATTAAGAAAGCTTTTAAAGCACCAAAAATTTAGAAGAAACCAATTCACCCCCCCCCCCCCTCTTGGATTGTCACTTTGGGCAACACTCTTGTAGTTCTTTGGAGCTAGTATCATTATTGTTGCTCCTAACTTTCATTTTCTTGCTTGACTCTTCCTTGGTCAAGGCTTTCTTGCTTTTTATCTCTTTCTTCCTTTCTTCTTGCTTCCTCTTCTTCTTTGTCTTTAGGAAGCTTTTGAATTTTTCGGTGTTTGGGTATGGATCCTTGTTTTCATCACCGAATTCTTCATTTGTTGTTCTTTCTTCCGGATTGGGAGATTCAACAACTTTTTCTGCAGGCTCACTGTTAGTATGTAATTGAAGCACATGTGAGCTAATCAGAATTTTGTCATAAATATTTTCTAAAGTATCCCAGATTTCCTTAGCAGATAAGCATGCAGAGATTTTATTAAATTCAGTTTCATGGATAGCACAATATAGTATGTTCATAGCATTAGCATTCAATTGTGCTAAGTCTTTTTCATTAATAGTGTGAGAGAGTGAGTGAGGGCCATTTGTTATGACATTCCATAACTCAATTCCATAACTCATAGTTTTGTGATTGAACAAAGATTTTCATTCTAGCTTTCCATTGGATATAGTTATTTTCATCAAACAGTGGAGGTCTGTTTATGGAAAGTCCCTCGGTGAATAACATATTATGCGGGGTTGCCATGATCTTTGGCTCTAGTCGGTTAAGACTATAAATGACAAGAGAGCACCTGCTCTGATATCACTTGTTGCCTAAGGTGACAACCCAAGAGGGGGGGTGAATTGGGTTATTCTAAATTTTTGGTGTTTTAAAAGTTTTCTTAGTTAAGTGCGGCGGATGCTTTCTTAAATTATTTGAATGAATTAAACTAGAGCAAAGATGAAAGATAATGCAAGAATAAGCATAAGAACGAGCACAACACAAACACAACGATATATAGTGGTTCGGTGCACCCCAAGGCACCTACGTCCACTCCCCAAGCGTTTTCTTAGGAATTTTACTATAACCCCTCGGATTACAGTAGGATTGTTTTTCGGGCTCACAATCCAAAATCTTTACAATTGGTTTTTCGGGATCACCAACAAACCTAACTATTGGTTTTACGGGCTCACCAACAACCTACGTTGGTTTTACGGGCTTACCAACAACCTACGTTGGTTTTACGGGCTTACCAACAACCTACAATGTTGGTTTTATGGGCTTACCAACAAACCTTACAACAAGAATAAATAACAAGGAACTAAAGCTCCTAAATGAGCAAATAAAATAATTATGAGCTACAAAGAAGAGTTTAGAATATAGTTATCCCTTTAATAAGGCTCTTCTCTTCTTTGTCAAGATTGCTTCACTCTTCAAGGGTTGGTGGAGCTCTTAATGTCTCTTGGAATCTGCTCAACCACTTCCTTTTGGCTCTTTGAATGAAGCAATTGAATGAAGCTTGCCTTGCTAGGGTTTTCTCTTGAATGCACTTGATGTCTTTTCCAAAGCTTGCTTCCTCTGATGAATACTCCCTCTTAAATACTTCTCCAACCTCTAAATAATCCTTCCTGACCGTTGGATTGAAGAAACTAGCCGTTTATAGCCGTTGGGAGTCCAAAAACCACTTCTGCACAACTAGCCGTTATGCTTCTGCCCGTGCTTGGGTCGACCCAAACTTTTCTTGGGTCGACCCAAACCACTGTTCATCAGACTTGGGTTAGCTCAAGCTTTTCTTGGGTCGGCCCTCTCAGAAAATACAGAACCTTGTATTTCAGCCTTCCTTCACTTGGGTCGACTCAACTCTGTTTGGGTCGACTCAAGATTGGGTCGACTCAAGGTTGGGTCGACTCAAGGTGGGGTCGACTCAAGTTCCATTGGGGTCGACCCTCTCAGAGATTCCAGAGACTTGTTTTCTTGAAGCTTGAAGATGGGGTCGACTCAACTTTCACTTGGGTCGACCCAAGTACTGTTCATCCATGCCATAAGTGCTAGAATGTGCCAGAATGTTTCTAAAATGTGCTAGGGTTGACTCCATCTCTTCTAGGGTCGACTCCTACTCTGTGCCAAGTGTTCCAATGGCATGCCACTTCGTTCCAAGGCGTGCCAAATGTATCGAGGTCGACTCCAAACTAATTGGGGTCGACTCTAACCATGTTTTTCTGCACTTTGAAGGTTAGTTATGCACATTGAAACAACAATATAATATTCCAAGCAAATTACGATGCATGGCACAATAGAGTTTCATACCCTTAACAGTAGAAATTACCAAATTGCCCTTTTAGGTATTTTTAACGTGAAACTTTGCCAAAATGGATTCTTGAGCTTTCTACCATTTTCTATTACAAATTTTATCTCGTTTATCAATTCTTGAGAGTGGTTTTGACCATATGGTCCTAATGTATCATGAGTGTATCAAGGGTGTGCCATTTATCAATGATGTATTGAGTTAATTTGCATTTCTAATTTGATATGGCCTTAATGGTTGTGTTAATCATCAAAATAACATTATCATCCTCAGCCTTGCTCCCATGGAAGAAGAGGAAGAAGAGGTCCTCTTGCTACCATGGAGGAGGAGGAAGAAGAGGGCTTGAGGCATGATGGAAGAACTCCTTCCCTCGCACCGTGTGGTGTCTCTTGCCTCCTTTTCTTCTAACGCCACCAACGCTTTAGAGGAGGAAGAAGATGGACTCCCTTGCTGCCGTCGGGAGGAAGAGGATGGATGATGGGGACATCAGAGCCTTTCATCCAGATGATCCTGAGCCCCCGGATTGAGTCAGACCCGGATTGGGTCCATTTGAGTTCGAGTCATTTTCTTTTATTGTATTATTTACTTTTATCTTAGTCAAGTCAATTTGGTCCGTTGTTTTATTATTGGACTGGTCAATTAGGTTTATGTAATTCGGTCAATGTGTAAGGTCTATATAAAGACCACCCCTCTCATGTATGAAGCAATTGATGATTGAATGAAAAAACCCTAGCCTCCTTCTTGTTCTTCTTCTTCTTCCCCCTCCCCTCCTCTTCTTCCTACGTCTCTATAACTTCTTCTTCCTTCTCCCTCCCTTGTTCTTCCTTCTTCTCCTCTTTCCCTGTAGTTGTGCTACATCAGCTTGGTATCAGAGCCTCGGCTTTGCCCCTGCTGCCAAAGCCACGGTCCATTTCCTGATCTCTCCTCTCTCTCTCTCTCTCTCAGTTTCACCAGGTTCTCTTTTCTCTTCATCGGTTCCCACCAATGACAAGAGCAGAGCCCCATTCTCTATCAATTTTGTTCACCAGAAGGAAGGGCCGTCCCAACTCCTTCGGTCGGATCTTCTGCAGCCACCGCAGGCCACCAACCCGTAGGGAGTAGACCACCTTTCCCTTTCCCACCAAAACCATAGAACTAGGAAGCCCCCACCGGCCATCGTGTACGGTGACTCAACTCCATGGAAGCCCGCCGCCTTGCTGTTCACCGTGCAGCACCCAGACTGTAGGAGTCGTGACCGACCGCCACCCACAACTGCCCTGCGACAACCCTGGAATGCCCTCCGCTCGTGCCGTACCATCCAGGAAGAGGCCGTCCGCCGCCATGACCGGCTGCCGTCCATCGCCGCCGACCATAGAGCCGCGGTCGCGATTTCCACCGCCGCCCCTTCGGTCGATCCGCAGCTGCCGCCCTCCCCTCCATTCTGCAGCCGCCGTCGAGGAGGTTGGTACATCCTCCCGAATTCGTCGGAAGGTTGAAGAAGAAGTCAAGGTAACAAGTAAGTTCTAAACCCTTTACCCACAACTCGGTTACCCAGGTCCAAAAAAAAAAGTGCACGTGATCTGCATGGGCTGGAGATAACGGGTATCGGAGCGGGTTGCGCCTGATAACCCAAACCCATAAAGAGTTTTAAAAAAAAGAAAAAAAAGGAAAAAAAACATTGCATGTGACTTCACGTGCGTCAAAAAAAAAAAACCTTACCTGTCCATCTTCCCTGATCGGCCGTGCCTCCGTCGAGCTTCACCACCATGCCCGCCGCCGTGCGACACCTCCTTCGGGCGCCTCCTTCCCGCGGTCAACCGTAAACGATCGAAGCCGACCGCCACCGAGCCCCGACGACGCCCTCCCCGCTGATCCTCGCCGCCTGCGCACACCATTGCCGAGCTGTGCCGATCGAGGCGCCTCCTCCCCGCGGCCAACCACAGCGCCGCCCGAACCAGCCGCAATGCGGAGCAGCCGGCAGACCACCCGAGCGCCGCCTGTTTCCTCCGAGTGTCGCCTGCTTCCTCCGAGCGTCGCCTGCTTCCTCCGAGCGTCGCCTTCTCCTTCCCCCAAGAACACCGCCCCTGCTCCCGCCATCTCCTTTTCCTTCTCTTCTCGGCCTGTTCTCCCTTCCTTCGGCCGCATCTTCCCCGTTTGCCCCTCCCTTCCCCTCACGTTTATTCGGGGTTTCAACATTGAAGCCTTCATCCCGGGTGTTTTCTCCGACCCTCACGGCAGCCCACTCTGCATCAGGCCCGAGCCGCGCCCGTGAGGCCCATCATCAGACCCACTGAATTTTCTTGATCAGGCCCCTAAGTTGCTGATATTAGGTCCACCGAGTTCTGTGATTCGACCAGATTTGCGCCATCTGACAAGCCGACTTGCCGCACACCGATCGTCACCCCAGTCCACGAGCACACGATTTTGGTCGACTACTTCACGACAGGTGATAGGTTTCTACTTTTTCTGGCTTGTTCATTTAATTATGTTCTAGTTCTCTTGCATGATAGCCACATTTTGAAAACTTATATTGCTATCAAAATTCAGAATATTAAACCTTTCACTTTCGAACCTGTTCTATTATCCATTACATCTTGATATTAAATTAGCACACCCTAGCAATAGGACGTTTCTAAACATTATTCGATCAGATTGATTTAGGATCAGAACAACTGTACTACTTGATTGCAATCTAATTTTTTAAATTGAATAATCTTAATCCTTAATTCTGAATAACCGAAGTAAAAATCAGCAACATTTAAACTTTAAGTTATTCTTGTGTAAACTTGTTGATCTCTAAAATCATAATAGATTGCATTAATAGGTTGTCTTGCATCAAATTTGGTCCTACATCATATCTATTAGGGTTTCATTAGTGATACTGCATTTCACATCATCACCTAGTGTCGTTATTGCATGCCAACCCATAGTGATAGGGAGTACTATTTCAATCAACCTTAAATCCCTGTAGCTACCATGAATTCCGACATTTTGAGGTCTCTCATAGAACAGCTCGATGCCATGCAGGTTGCACACAAGAAATTCAAACAAGAGATCCGTGAGCTCATGCAAAATTCTAGGACCCCTAAACTGCCAACTCCTATTGCAGCCCAACCTAAAATCGGTTTGGTCGCACCACCTGTAATCCTTTCCCATTTTTCTAGGCACCAAATGTTGTCAGCGCCCACGCCGGAACCCACTCACACCGGCGCCGCCACCGACGTCGGACAAGCAAAGAGAGAAACAAACGGATAAGCACTCTCTCGCTCCCTCGACACCGGACTCAAGGATCATCACTTCGCTTCCGCTGCGAAGGGCAAAAGATTACCCCTGGTATCAATAGGGTAAAACACTTGAGCACCGCAACGGATTATCAGACCAAAGGAAGAAGAAAGAAGAAAATAGCAAAGCATACACAAAGATGTAACGAGGTTCGGCTACAAGTAGCCTACGTCCTCCACCGCTCCAAATCTCAATTAGGATGATCTGATTACAGAGATAGCACACACCCGAACGATCACAAGTGATCGCTCTACAAGAGATTCACACAGAATTCCCTTTGCACAAGAAGTAGGATCCCAATCCTCTTCTTCTCTAGAACCCTAGCCTCACAAAACAAGAGTCTCTCTCAAATATACGGCAATCTCTATACCCTAGGGCTCTCATGAGTCCTATATATAGTCTCAAGACCTTCAGATGATCATAGCCGTCGAAACGCCAACAAAACACCAAAAGAAAACTCATCCGTATGATTTCCCGCGAGCTCGAGTCGACTCGACTTTAGTTCGAGTCGACTCGGGCACGTCTGGACAACTTTCAGTATGACTGGCACGATCTCGGGTCGACTCGACTGTGGCTCGAGTCGACTCGACGATGCTTCGAGTCGACTCGACTGTAGCTCGAGTCGACTCTGACAGTCCAGACAGAAACATGGTTTTTGCGGCTTTTTTCCTCTCGGGTCGACTCGACGAGCCTCGAGTCGACTCGACTGTTTCCGAGTCGACTCGACTGTAGCTCGAGTCGACTCCGACAGTCCGCCAGACAGAACTATGCAGAATTAATTCTCCTTCAATTCTCTTCATCACCAATGGTCTCCACATACCCCAACAATCTCCCACTTGGAGACCTTGGGTATATCCTCTTGTTACTTGGTTCTCCTCTGTGCTCCCACTGAAACTGGATCATCCTAGTGAAATCGGTACGATGCCTCCTCAACGTCTTCAAGCATGAAGACCAGCAGAAGCTGAACAACTCCTCAGCTTCTCCACCGTGACGACCTTCGTCAACATATCTGCAGGATTCTGACTTGTATGAATTTTCTCCAACTTGACGAGTCCCTGCTCGAGCAATGACCTCACGAAGTGGTACCGTATGTCAATATGCTTCGTCCTTGAATGGAAAGCTGAATTCTTCGCTAGATGAATTGTACTTTGACTATCTGAATATAACATGCAATCCTTCTGCTCCTTCCCAAGCTCCTTCATCAAGCCTTGAAGCCATATTAGTTCCTTGCACGCCTCTGTGGCTGCCACATACTCCGCCTCCGTAGTCGACAATGCAACAACTGGTTGCAACTTGGAAATCCAACTGACGGCTCCACTGCCCAAGGTGAACAAGTACCCTGTCGTGCTCCTTCTTCTGTCCAAGTCCCCTGCCATGTCTGAGTCCACAGAGCCCTATAACTGGATCTCAGAACCTCCATAGCACAATGACATGTGCTCAGTGCCTCTCAGATACCTCAGTATCCATTTGACCGCGCGCCAATGCTCCAAGCCTGGGCAGCTCATAAAGCGACTCACAACTCCCACTGCTTGAGCAATGTCTGGTCTCGTACACACCATAGCGTACATCAAGCTCCCCACTGCCGATGCATACGGGATTTTTGACATATTGAGCTCCTCCACCCGTGTCTTCGAACTTTGCCCTTTTGAAAGCTTAAAGTGGGCACCCAGCGGTGTGCCAACAGGTTTGGCACTCTCCATGCGAAATCTCTTGAGTACTCGGCTGATGTACTCCGCCTGAGATAGTCTGAGGATATGTTTAGACCTATCTCTGCTGATCCGCATCCCAAGGATCTGTTTCGCTGCTCCTAGATCCTTCATTGCAAATTTTCTTGACAGCTTCAGCTTCAATTTTGCAATCTCATGCATGCTAGCTCCTGCAACTAACATGTCATCAACATACAATAGCAAGATAATGTAAGATGTACCGAAGTCCCGGAAGTAGCAACAGTGATCCTCCTGACATCTCCTGTATCCTATCGCAAGCATGTAACTATTGAACTTGAGATACCATTGTCTGGGTGCCTGTTTCAAACCATAGAGGCTTTTCTTTAATTTGCAGACTAAGTCACCCGTGCCAGCTGCAATGTATCCCTCCGGCTGCTGCATATATATCTCCTCATCGAGATCTCCGTGGAGAAAGGCCGTCTTCACATCAAGTTGCTCTAAGTGAAGATCCTCTACTGCCACCATGCTCAGCACCGCTCGAATAGAACTCATCTTGACTACAGGAGAAAAAATCTCTGTGAAGTCGATACCTGCTCTCTGCTGAAATCCTTTTACAACCAGCCTGGCCTTGTACTGCTTCTTCCCACCCTGCTCTTCCTTCAGCCTGTAAACCCATTTGTTTGACAGTGCTTTCTTCCCCTTAGGCAGATCCACCAAATCCCACGTTTGATTCTGCTCCAATGACTTCATCTCATCATCCATGGCCAACTCCCACTCCTTCCTGGTATCAACCTCCAATGCCTCCGTGAAGCATTCAGGTTCGCCATTATCTGTGAGCAGCAAATAACTAAGAGTCCCATCATACCTTTGCGGAGGCTTCCCATGAGTACTACGAGTGGACCTTCTTAGTTGTGGAGGGGGTGCCAATGCTTCAGGTTCTTGCTCTGACTGAGTCTTCCGACCAGAATTTGTAGACTCCTCTTCAGGATCCACAAAACACGGCTCAACAGGTTTTGTTTCTGATTCATAGCTCTGCTACATTTTCTCATTGAATACCACATCATTACTACGAATGATCTTCCTATGTTCGGGATCCCACAGCCGGTACCCAAACAGTTGACCTCCGTATCCAACGAAAATGCACTTCTTTGATTTGGCGTCTAGTTTGCTTCTTTGACTGGAATCAACATGGACATAACTGGTACAACCGAATACTCGTAAGTGCGCCAAATCAATCTTCTTCGCTGTCCATGCTTCCTCAGGAATCCCAAATTCAAGTTTCTTTGATGGCCCTCTGTTGATCAAGTAGGCAGCAGTGTTAACTGCTTCCGCCCAAAACTGCTGTGGCAATCCAGCATGTATCCTCATGCTCCTGGCACGATCATTAATTGTTCTGTTCATCCTTTCAGCAACTCCATTTTGTTGTGGTGTCCCTGGAACTGTCCTCTGCCTGACGATCCCAGCATCTGCACAGTAGTCCTCAAACTCCCTGCTACAATACTCACCACCGTTGTCCGATCTCAGGCATTTCAACCTCCTTTCTGTCTCGAGTTCTACCATCGCCTGCCATCTCCTGAAGACCCCAAATACCTCTGATTTGTGCTTCAAGAAGAACACCCAAAGCTTCCTGGTAGCATCATCAATAAAAGTAACATAGTACTGAGATCCACCAATGGAAGAAACTGGTGCAGGCCCCCACACATCCGTGTGCACGAGATCTAGCTTTTCTTGCTTCCGAGGTTTACCTTCTTTGTTGAATGAAACACGCTTCTGCTTTCCGAGAACACAATCCTCACAGAAGTCCATCTCAACACTCCTGAGACCCTGCAACTTTCCCAACTGGTGCATCACCTCCAGTCCCTGATAACTCATGTGCCCAAGTCTGCAATGCCATAACTTGGCGTCCACATCTGCTGCAGCAACTCCAATAGAGTTCTCCGTGCCATTGGCGACATAAAGTGTCCCAACTTTCTTGCCACTAGCCACCGTCAACGAACCCCTGGATATCTTCCACTGATCAGCTGTGAAAATAGTCTTGTACCCCTGGCTCGCCAACTGTCCAACAGAAATCAGATTCCTCTGCAGTTGAGGCACGTGCCGTACGTCCTCAAGCTCAAGTGAAGATCTAGAAATCAACTTCACTTCCGCGCTTCTCCTTCCTTGTATGGTGCAAGGCTCTCCATCCCCTAGGTAGACTTTGCCGAAGTCTCCCTTCTCATATCCTCCAAGAAGCTTCCGTTGGGATGTAGCATGGAAAGACGCGCCCGAGTCTATCACCCAAGACTCGTCACAAGTTGATAAAGATAGAACGAGGGCATCCATATCACCGTCTTCAGCAAGATTTGCCAGATCCTTGCTGACTCCTTCGGTGTGGTCGCCTTGCTTCCCTTTAGGAGATTTGCAGTCCCTCTTAAAGTGCCCCGTCTTTCCGCAGTTCCAGCACTTCACTCCCTTGTTCTGAGGTGCTCGAGACCTGCTGGATCTCGACTTCGAGTCGCTTCGAAATCGACCGTCCTTCTTTTGTCTTCCCCGGTCAGAGGTGTTTAGTACACTTCCAGACGACTCCGTAGCTCCAGAAGATTTCCTTCTTGCTTCTTCACTTAGAAGCACTCCCACAATGTCATCAAAGATCAACTTCTCCGTCGCCGAAGAGTTGCTCACCGCCATCACCAGGCCCTCCCAGCTATCAGGCAATCCGGAGAGGATTAGCAATGCCCGAATCTCATCGTCAAAACTAATCTCCACTGACTCCAACTGGGCCGTGAGTCCATTGAATTCGTTGAGGTATTCTGCTATGCTGCCGCCATTTTTCATACGAAGATTAAACAACCTCTTCATGAGAAATACCTTGTTTGATGCTGAGGGTTTTTCATACATCCGCGACAATGTTGCCATCAACTCCATTGTCGTCTTCTTGTTTTTGATGTTGAATGCCACTTGGGATGCAAGTGACAATCTAATGGTGCCGAGCGTCTTCCGATCGAGGACCTCCCAGTCTTCATCGGGCATCTTCTCTGATTTCTTTGCTCTACCTCCAAGAGGTAAATAGAGATCCTTCTGGTAAAGGTAATCCTCTATTTGCATCTTCCAAAACCCGAAGTTCGTGCCATTGAACTTCTCAATTCGCACCTTTCCTTCATCCGCCATCGTAGAAAAAAACCAATAGCTCTGATGCCACTTGTTGTCGGCGCCCACGCCGGAACCCACTCACACCGGCGCCGCCACCGACGTCGGACAAGCAAAGAGAGAAACAAACGGATAAGCACTCTCTCGCTCCCTCGACACCGGACTCAAGGATCACCACTTCGCTTCCGCTGCGAAGGGCAAAAGATTACCCCTGATATCAATAGGGTAAAACACTTGAGCACCGCAACGGATTATCAGACCAAAGGAAGAAGAAAGAAGAAAATAGCAAAGCAAACACAAAGATGTAACGAGGTTCGGCTACAAGTAGCCTACGTCCTCCACCGCTCCAAATCTCAATTAGGATGATCTGATTACAGAGATAGCACACACCCGAACGATCACAAGCGATCGCTCTACAAGAGATTCACACAGAATTCCCTTTGCACAAGAAGTAGGATCCTAATCCTCTTCTTCTCTAGAACCCTAGCCTCACAAAACAAGAGTCTCTCTCAAATATACGGCAATCTCTATACCCTAGGGCTCTCATGAGTCCTATATATAGTCTCAAGACCTTCAGATGATCATAGCCGTCGAAACGCCAACAAAACACCAAAAGAAAACTCATCCGTATGATTTCTCGCGAGCTCGAGTCGACTCGACTTTAGTTCGAGTCGACTCGGGCACGTCTGGACAACTTTCAGTATGACTGGCACGATCTCGGGTCGACTCGACTGTGGCTCGAGTCGACTCGACGATGCTTCGAGTCGACTCGACTGTAGCTCGAGTCGACTCTAACAGTCCAGACAGAAACATGGTTTTTGCGGCTTTTCTCCTCTCGGGTCGACTCGACGAGCCTCGAGTTGACTCGACTGTTCCCGAGTCGACTCGACTGTAGCTCGAGTCGACTCCGACAGTCCGCCAAACAGAACTATGCAGAATTAATTCTCCTTCAATTCTTTTCATCACCAATGGTCTCCACATACCCTAACACCAAACCTAATGCTCTAGGTGCCAACAATTCGGCCATATAGCATCTCAATGTTCTATTAAGACCTACCTGATTACTGAACCAGAAGTTAGAAGCCAAAAGGTCGAATATGTCGAAGAAGTCTATGAACCAAATATAGAAGACTATGAAGAAAACTTTGAAGACGAACCCACAGAATTAGACTTTGTCCAAAATGATTTCCAAAGGGAGACTATTGATCTAAGTATAACTAGGCCACTTCACATCACTACTGTGGAAGAGGTAGTGAAAGATATTGAGAGCCAGTCACCTAAGTTGGCACTTGTGGCTAAAGATACCAATGCGGAGTCCAACTTTAAACATTCCTCTGTATCAGTTCCCCTTTTAGAGGAGTTTCATTCTATATTCCCTGATGATCTTCCGGATGCACTTCCTCCGATGCGTGATATCCAACACATAACTGATCTAGTTTTCGGAGCATCTCTGTCCACCCTTCCACAACATAGACTCAACCCGAATGCATATGCTAGGACCTGAAATTTAATGTTACCGACAGTTGAGTTTGTATATAATAGTTCGGTTAATAAGTCCTGTTATGGGGGAATTGAGCCGCCATGCCCCACGTGATCGGCACGCGTATCCAGGAAAGCTACAGCTGCCCTATGATCCAGCACTCCGACCCCGAGTCGGACCTCCTCGGCTCCGCAGCCCGACCCCGGGTCGGCTGCCCTATGATCCAGCACTCCGACCCCGAGTCGGACCTCCTCGGCTCCGCAGCCCGACCCCGGGTCGGCTGCCCTATGATCCAGCACTCCGACCCCGAGTCGGACCTCCTCGGCTCCGCAGCCCGACCCCGGGTCGGCTGCCCTATGATCCAGCACTCCGACCCCGAGTCGGACCTCCTCGGCTTCGCAGCCCGACCCCGGGTCGGCTGCCCTATGATCCAGCATTCCGACCCCGAGTCGGAGATCTTTTGATAACGACAGGCTATTCTCCAGAGGCACGCCGCGGCCTCCTGCTCCACTACTCCCTGCAACGGCTGTACCCGATGCTGCCCACGATCTCCTGTATCAACCGTACAAAGCGGAGCTCCACTACGCCCTGCCATGACCGTACCCAGCGCTGCTCCACGACGCCCCGTAACGGCCATGTCAGTGGCCATTCTATCGTGCCCCACGACGACAAACCCCCCTGAGAGACCTCCCAGCCAGGTATATATGCGGCTGGGGGGAGAAGGGGGGGGGGGTAAGCAATACCTCCCAGAGCACTCTCTCCCACTTGTGATTATCATCTCTCCTCCTCCAATCTCCTCTGACTTGACCGTCGGAGGGCCATCACCACCCTGGTGGTGGTGCAAGGCTTGTTTGCAGGTTCCTTGGCGGAAGGTGGAGCGCAACCAGCACCAACCAAGACAACTCAGGCGGAACCCCGTTCACACCGTCGTGTCAATCGTTCTCGGTTTGGACCACCAGCAACAGTTGGCGCTAGAGGAAGGGACGAATCTCAGAACGATCGTAATGGCACGGCGAGGTGGTCGCGGAGCTTCCAATGCTTCCGGTCGCGGAGCCTCTCGCGCCTCTGGCCGGGAGGCTGCTGCGTCCCCAACACACTCTCAGCAGCATTCCACCGCTTCTCCTCCCATTCAGACGGTCGAACCTGCTCAGTTCGACCAGCTAGCCCAGCAGGTTCGCACCCTCGCGGAGGCAGTGCAGAATCTGCAGGGTGTGATCTCTCGGGTGCCGCAGCGGGCTCAGGAGCCGCTGCTCCCCGAGCACTCGCCTCTTCCTCACAACCCGCGCTCCTTCCTCTCCCATGGAGAGGAGCGCCGGCGCGGGGAGGATTCTCGAGTGCGGTCCATTCTGCCAGGACCTTCTCATCGGAGCTGCGCGGGGTACGAGAGGCGGACCCGGGCGCGTTCTCAGACACCCCAGTCCTCGAGGGGCCCGCACTCCAGTCGGTCCCCCTCGCGCCGCTCCTTGTCTCCCACCCACCGGTCGCGCTCCCTGGACCGGCGGGTGGACGATCTCCACAGACAGCTCCAAGTCCTGAAGGGCCACTCCAAAGATCCCTTCGCCGACTTGGAAATCTCCTCCCAGCCGGCGCTTGCCTCAAGGATCCTGCGAACCCTAAACCCGCCGGGGTTCAAAATGCCGGCGATCGAACCCTACGACGGGGCGGCGGACCCACGGGACCACGTGGAGAGTTTCAGGACTCTTATGCTCCTCCATGGAGCATCGGATCCTCTCCTCTGCAAGGCCTTCCCGGCGACCCTCCGCGGCCCGGCAAGGGCGTGGTTCGCCGGCCTGGAGGCTAATTCCATCCAGTCCTTCCACCAGTTCACCCGTCTCTTCATCAGCCATTTCGCCGTCAGTAGCCGGCGAAGACTGGTCTCCGACTCCCTCTTCGATGTCCGGCAGAACGAGGGAGAGAGCCTGCGGGATTATCTCACCCGCTTCAACAAGGCAACACTGGAGGTCCGGAATTTGAGCCAGGAGGTGGCTCTCTCAGCCCTGAAGCGAGGCTTCCGGAAGGGCAGACTCACCTTCTCCCTGGACAAACGCCTGCCGCGGAGCTTCCCGGAGCTGTTGTCTCGGGCAAACCAGTATGCAGACGCCGAGGAGGCAGCCTCCCACCGGAACAAGGAGGCCGCCGAGGCCCCTCTAAAGCCCGGGAAGAAAAGGCGAAAAGAGGCACCCCAGAGGAGGAGCCCGACGCCTCAACGCCGGCGCAGAAGCCCGTCACCAGCAAGGAACCACGGCGCCACACGCCCTCGTTCTCCGCACCGACGCTTCAACCGGTACACCCCACTCCTGGCCCCCCGGGCCCAGATCCTCATGGAGGTCAAGGGGCGGGAGGACCTCCCGGTCCCGAGGCAGATGAAGAAGATCCCTGGGAGGAAGCCTTCTCGGGCGTACTGTGAGTACCACCGAGACCACGGCCACGATACCGAAGACTGCTTCCAGCTTCGGGACGAGATCGAGGCTCTCATTCGCCGAGGGCGTCTCGGTCGATATGTAAACGACCGACGTCCCCCCGCAGACCCGCGTCCAGCCGACCCGGCCCCTCAGGAGCCTCGGGAGCAGAATCGACCCGTTGCGGGAGTGATCCACACCATCACTGGGGGCTGCTCTCGGCCCGTGAGGAACGCAAGGGGCTCGGCGGAAGTATCAGGAGTGGCCGTCGCGAAGAGGCAGCGGGTCGGAAATGTAATCACTTTTTGTGATGAAGATGTAAAGGGGGTTCAGACTCCCCACGATGACGCCATGGTGATCTCTCTCACTATGGCGGACTATGATGTAAGGCGTGTTCTTGTGGATAGTGGAAGCTCAGCTGATATTTTGTATTACGAGGCCTTCCAAAAGATGGGCTTTTCCCGACAATTGTTGCACAAAACATCCACCCCCCTCATAGGATTCACTGGAGACGCTATCTCGGCCGAAGGTGTCATCGAGCTGCCTGTGACTGCGGGCATTGCACCCGCAGAAGCCACGGTGCGGCTCGGGTTCTTGGTCGTCCGTGTCCCCTCGGCCTACAACGCTATCCTCGGACGACCCGGACTGAACGCCCTTCGCGCGGTGGTTTCTACCTACCATTTGCTCATGCGGTTCCCCACAGCGGCCGGGATTGGAGAGGTCCGAGGTGACCAGCCGACCGCACGGCAGTGTTTCCTAGCAACTCTCAAAGGGAAGAAGCCCATGGAGGCCCTAAGCGTCGAGTCACTTGACGCCAGAGACGAAGTGGCCTTGCGGCACGGGGAGCCGGCCGAGGGCGTAATCGAAGTTCCCCTCGAAGAAGGCCGCCCGGACCGCACGGTCCGGGTCGGTGCCAACCTCGACTTGGAAGCTCGGCTCCGGTTAGTGGAATTCCTCCGAGCCAATGCAGATGTGTTTGCCTGGTCGGCGGCCGATGTACCTGGGATCGACCCGGAGGTCGTTTCTCACGCCCTCAACGTCGACCCGACCCACCGACCAGTAAAGCAAAAGAAGAGACACTGTGCCCCGGATCGGATCCGGGTGGTCGACCAGGAGGTAGACAAACTCTTGGAGGCAGGTTTCATAAGAGAGGTGAGCTACCCCGAGTGGCTGGCAAACGTCGTACTTGTCCGGAAGGCGAGCGGGAAGTGGAGGATGTGCGTCGACTACACCGACCTGAACAAGGCGTGCCCCAAGGATAGCTTTCCGCTTCCGCGGATAGACCAACTGGTCGACGCGACTTCCGGATATCAGCTACTGTCTTTTATGGACGCCTTCTCCGGCTACAACCAAATAATGATGGCTCCACAGGACGAGGAGAAAACTGCCTTCATAACAGACCGGGGGCTGTACTGTTACAAGGTAATGCCCTTCGGTCTGAAGAACGCTGGCGCCACTTACCAGCGCCTCGTCAATAAAATCTTCAAGGAGCAGATCGGCCGGAATATGGAGGTGTACGTGGACGATATGCTGGTAAAAAGCCGCCATGCAGACCAGCACATTGCAGATCTGGAGGAGACTTTCACCACCTTGCGAAAGTTTCGCATGAAGCTAAACCCAGCGAAGTGCGCTTTTGGTGCTTCGGCCGGGAGGTTCCTCGGTTTCATTGTCAACCAGCGGGGGATCGAGGCCAACCCGGACAAGATCAAAGCCATCCAAGATATGTCCCCTCCGACCAAAGTGAAGGAGGTTCAGGAGCTCGCTGGAAGGGTCGCCGCGCTCGGACGATTTGTGGCAAAGTCGGCCGAACGCTGCCAACCATTCTTCAAGGTGTTGAAGCGCCCAAAAGACTTCCTCTGGACGGCCGAATGTCATGCGGCGTTCGACCAGCTCAAGGAGTACATGGCGTCTCCTCCCCTGCTGTCCAAGCCGCAAGAGGGGGAGATGCTCTACCTTTACCTGGCGGTCTCCCCAACCGCAGTCAGCGCAGTACTGGTTCGGGAAGAGGCAAGACTTCAGAAGCCTGTATACTACATCAGCCGAGTCCTCCGGGATGCCGAGACGCGGTACACGAAGGCTGAGAAGATCGCCTTCGCGCTGCTGACTGCGACCAGGAGGCTTCGCCCCTATTTCCAGGCTCATTCTGTCACCCTTTTGACCGATCAACCACTGCGGCAGATTCTCAGCAATCCAGAGAATGCGGGACGGCTGGTGAAGTGGGCAGTAGAACTTGGTGAGTTCGACATCCGCTACCAGCCCCGACCAGCCATCAAGGCCCAGGTGCTCGCGGATTTTCTCGCTGAGTGCACTGTGCAGGAGGCGGAACCTAAGCCGCCGGAGACACCCAGCCTCGATCTCCCGATCTGGACGCTCCACATTGACGGGTCGTCGAACCCTGAAGGTGGAGGGGCTGGGCTGGTCCTCACCAATCCCGATGGAGTGATAGCCGAGTATGCCTTGAGGTTCGGATTTCCAGTGACCAACAATGAGGCGGAGTACGAGGCCCTAGTCGCGGGACTCAAACTCGCCAAGGAGCTCGGCATCCGGCGTCTGAAAGTCTTCACCGACTCCCAGCTGGTGGTCGGGCAGGTTCGAGGGGAGTTCGAGGCGCGGAGCCCGACCATGCAGAGCTACGTCCGGAAGGTGCAAACACTCATTCCCGACCTCGGCAGTGTTGACATTCAGCAGGTCCCGAGGAGCGAAAATGCCAGGGCCGACAGGTTGTCCCGCCTAGTGGACGCAGACGCGCACAACTTGTCGAGGGCAATCTACCTGGAGACCCTGGATGCCCCGAGCATTGACGGGGCTGGAGCGGTGATGGCAATTGATCCGGAGCCGTCTTGGATGGACCCGCTCGTCGCCTACCTCGCCGAAGGAATCCTCCCTGAAGACGAAGATCAGGCCCGGCGGCTTGTAAAGAAGTCCGCCCACTACGTACTTTATGAAGGGAGGCTGTATCGGACCTCGTTTACCGCCCCCCTCTTAAGGTGCCTCCGCCCCGCGGAAGCGGCCTACGCCCTCGGCGAAGTCCACGAAGGCATCTGCGGATCGCACTTGGGGGCTAGGTCCTTGGCGCATAAGATCATGAGGCAAGGCTACTATTGGCCGACCTTGTTGGAGGACTCGAAGGACCACGTGCGGAAATGCGACGCCTGCCAGCGCCACGCCAACGTCCAGAGAGTCCCCTCTGTCCCCTTGGCGCCAATCACCGCGCCCTGGCCCTTCGCACAGTGGGGAATGGATATCCTCGGACCATTCCCCGTCGCTTCGGCCCAGCGGAAATTTTTGATTGTCGCCATCGACTACTTCACCAAGTGGGTGGAGGCAGAGCCACTGGCCACCATCACGGAGGCACAAGTCCGGAAGTTCGTGAAGAAGAACATCATTGTCCGATTTGGAGTACCTCGGGTCCTCATCTCGGATAACGGTCGACAGTTTGATAACAAGCACTTCCGGGACTTCTGCGAGGAATTCAGGATCGAGCATCGGTTCACATCCGTGTCGCATCCCCAAACCAACGGCGAGGCCGAGGTCACAAATCGGACAATCCTCCAAGGTATCAAAGCGCGGATCGGCCGGACGGGGCAAGCTTGGGTCGAGGAACTCGAGAATGTCCTTTGGGCGTATCGGACCACACAACGGACTCCTACTGGAGAGACGCCTTTCAGCCTAACCTATGGCACGGAAGCCGTTGCCCCCGTGGAGCTCGGACTCCCCTCGCCTCGGGTGGCCGCGCACCGACCCGAGGCCAATTCAGAGCAACTCCGAGGGAACTTGGATCTCTTGGAAGAGGCAAGGGAAATGGCTCAGGTACGGATGGCAATGTATCAGCAGAGGGTGGCCCGATATTACAACTCCAAAGTCCGACCGAAGCTTTTCAGAATTGGAGATCTGGTGCTGAGGCGAGCTAAGGCATCTCAACCTACGGAAGGTGGGAAGCTAGCGCCAAATTGGGAAGGCCCGTATAAAGTTCGTTGGGTAAACCGACCTGGCTCCTACCAGTTGGAAGCCCTAGATGGCCGAGAAATTCCAAGGGGCTGGAATTCCGCTAACCTGCGGATGTATTACCAGTAGAACAACAAGGCCAGAAAGACAATTTAAAAAGGTGCAATACTTTTCATTTCAATAATTTCTGGTTACAGTGGCGTGCTCGTGTGATTACAAGGAATTCCCAGAGGGGAATTAGGGAGTAAAGAAAGTAAAGAAGAGGTGGGGACCCAAACCCTCAACCCAGGGCGGCTGCAGTCCCACCAGAAGTGGGTGCTTCTAACCGGAGGCGCCATCCAGCACCTCACCAAAAAGAGGAGGAGCCGCCGCAGAAGAAGCTCCCGCTGCCCCCAGGGGAACGCCGCCTCCAAAGGATATTCCCATCTTTCCCAGTGGTAGGGAAGAGAAGGGATTCAAGGGGGAAGAGTATATGGAGGCGCGGTCCCGGATTGAGCGTCCGGCGCAGAGCTCAACCGGGAGGCTGAACTTCAAGGAGGGGAGATGTGATCCCGGATGAAACGCCTAGAGCGGAGTTCCGCCGGGGAGACCCTCCTTGTTGATCCCAGATGAAACGGCTAGTTGGCTGAAGTTGTAAGGGGAGCGCCTCCCCTTTCCTTCGACAGGAGTCTCTCAGTCATATGCCAAGGAGGAGGTCCGCGATCCATGGCAACCTGCAGCTCCGGCTTGGCAAATTCCATCGTACCTGCACCTGTATTTATAGCCAAGCTGCGGCCCCCTGGTAGTTCCGATACGGGTGGCTCCAATAAATGCAGGCGCACTGAATCCGGAGCCGTTCCGGCTCCCGAGGCGTATCTCCCCGCGATTTCCTAAGCGTCATTCTCCTTAAATCGCATTCTTTGTGCAGGACGATCCGGGTGACGTATACCCCTAGGTCCACGTGTCTCCGCTCGCGCCCAGGCCGCATCCTCCTCGAAGAACCCGCGTATCGCGGCCGCTCAACTAACACTCCTCACCAGCAGCAACTGGCGATCCGATTTCCCAGGTAACGCATTAATTAGCGTTTAATACCCTTCTCGTGTTCCCCCCAGGCAACGCTTGGAGGAGAGGAGAAACACGGTCGCGGCTGGGCACAGAGAAACCCCGATGGGCGGCGAGCGACAAGTGGCCGACCAACGAGTGGAATGTCCCGAGGCTCGGCCCTCGGATGCCTGGCTAACCCGATGATCATCCCGGGAGCAGACTAGCCGGAAGCCCCGACCGGTCGCCTCGGCTTGCGCCAGCCTTGGCCGACCAACGAGCGGAATTTCCCTGAGGCTTGACAACCCTCGGATGCCTGGCTAACCCGATGATCATCCCGGGAGCAGACTAGTCGGAAGCCCCGACCGGTCGCCTCGGCTTGCGCCAGCCTAGGCCGACCAACGAGTGGAATCTCCCGAGGCTCGGCCCTCGGATGCCTGGCTAACCCGATGATCATCCCGGGAGCAGACTAGCCGGAAGCCCCGACCGGTCGCCTCGGCTTGCGCCAGCCTAGGCCGACCAACGAGTGGAATTTCCCTGAGGCTTGACAACCCTCAGATGCCTGGCTAACCCGATGATCATCCCGGGAGCAGACTAGCCGGAAGCCCCGACCGGTCGCCTCGGCTTGCGCCAGCCTAGGCCGACCAACGAGTGGAATCTCCCGAGGCTCGGCCCTCGGATGCCTGGCTAACCCGATGATCATCCAGGGAGCAGACTAGCCGGAAGCCCCGACCGGTCGCCTCGGCTTGCGCCAGCCTTGGCCGACCAACGAGCGGAATTTCCCTGAGGCTTGACAACCCTCAGATGCCTGGCTAACCCGATGATCATCCCGGGAGCAGACTAGCCGGAAGCCCCGACCGGTCGCCTCGGCTTGCGCCAGCCTTGGCCGACCAACGAGCGGAATTTCCCTGAGGCTTGACAACCCTCAGATGCCTGGCTAACCCGATGATCATCCCGGGAGCAGACTAGCCGGAAGCCCCGACCGGTCGCCTCGGCTTGCGCCAGCCTAGGCCGACCAACGAGTGGAATCTCCCGAGGCTCGGCCCTCGGATGCCTGGCTAACCCGATGATCATCCCGGGAGCAGACTAGCCGGAAGCCCCGACCGGTCGCCTCGGCTTGCGCCAGCCTTGGCCGACCAACGAGCGGAATTTCCCTGAGGCTTGACAACCCTCAGATGCCTGGCTAACCCGATGATCATCCCGGGAGCAGACTAGCCGGAAGCCCCGACCGGTCGCTTCGGCTTGCGCCAGCCTTGGCCGACCAGCGAGCGGAAGAATTTCCTGAGGCCTAACCCTCGGATGCCTGGCTTAGCGCCGGAAGAATTTCCTGAGGCCTAACCCTCGGATGCCTGGCCTAGCGCCGGAAGAATTTCCTGAGGCCTAACCCTCGGATGCCTGGCTTAGCGCCGGAAGAATTTCCTGAGGACTAACCCTCGGATGCCTGGCCTAGCGCCGGAAGAGTTTCCTGAGGCCTAACCCTCGGATGCCTGGCTCAGCGCCGGAAGAGTTTCCTGAGGCCTAACCCTCGGATGCCTGGCTTAGCGCCGGAAGAATTTCCTGAGGCCTAACCCTCGGATGCCTGGCTTAGCGCCGGAAGAGTTTCCTGAGGCCTAACCCTCGGATGCCTGGCCTAGCGCCGGAAGAGTTTCCTGAGGCCTAACCCTCGGATGCCTGGCTCAGCGCCGGAAGAGTTTCCTGAGGCCTAACCCTCGGATGCCTGGCTTAGCGCCGGAAGAATTTCCTGAGGCCTAACCCTCGGATGCCTGGCTTAGCGCCGGAAGAATTTCCTGAGGCCTAACCCTCGGATGCCTGGCTTAGCGCCGGAAGAGTTTCCTGAGGTTTAACCCTCGGATGCCTGGCCTAGCGCCGGAAGAACTTCGGGAATCAAAAGTCAGCAAGAAGCAACCAAGAGCTAAAAAAAAAAAAAAAAAAAAAAAAAAAAAAAAAAAGAGGACGAGGGCGAGATGAAGAAATATTCAACGTGCATTAATTTTCAGGGCCGAGGCCCATACAATTGGGCAAAACGCCGACATACAAAAATAAAAAAGACAATGAAAGGTACAAGAGGTCAGCTTGGAGGAACTCCCGGGTCGGGAACGCCGGGCTCGTCCGCGGGAGGTAGGGAAGCAGCAGGAGAACCAGCAGGCGATGGCGCCGGAGAGGAGTCCAGGAGGGAGATCTCGCTCAGGTCAACTTCGGGATACTTAGCCGACACCCTTGCCAGGCCCTCCTCGAAGCCCAAGGTGAAGGCTTCGGCCCCCGCGTCCGACGCGTCATGGACAAACTCGTCAGACTGGCGATAGGTCCGCACTGCCTCCGACATATCATGGGCGAACTCGGCGGACTGGCGATAAGCCTCTACCGCCTGACGCCCGATTTCCGCCCTCTTCTCGGCCAGCTCCGCCTCAGCTCGCTCCATAATCTGAGCCTTGGCCTCCAAGACCTTCGCCACAATCCGGCCTTCGGCCTCAGAGGAGACCCTCAGCAGATCAGCCTGAGCCTCTTTATGCTTCGCCTCGGTAGCAACCCGAGCGGCCTCGGCTTCCTTCAGGCGCGAACGGAGCTCTTGGACGTCCGTGCATGACTTCTCCAGGGCCGACTCCAGTTCGCCTAGTTTGGCTTCAAAAGAGCGGATTCGGTCGCAGGCGTTGTCGGCAGACCGCTGGGCCTTCTCCCACCGCTCTCGATAGTCCGCGATCTTCCGGGACTGCTTTTCAGCCCGTTCCTCCGCCTTCTTGACCCTGCTTTCGAGGCCCGAGGCGGCTTTGAGTTGCTCCCGAGCCTCTGACAGTTGCTCCTCCAGGGCGGCGAAGCCGAGTGCCCGCTCTTCGGCCTCCCGGAGCCTCGCCTCGAGGTCCCCGGTCGTCCTGCCTGCCGCAGCCCGGCCTCCCTCTTCCATTGCTTTCAGCCGGTCCTCGGCCTTCGCCAAAAGCCCCGCCTGTTCCTTGTAGCACTCCTCCAGACGGATCATGTACTGGGCGAGCTAAGAAATAGGAAAAATAAGGGAGTCAGGCGGAGAACAACAGAGCCAATAAATGGTGAAAGACGGCCAGAAGAACACTCACCGACATGAGACAGACGCAGCTGGCGGCCCCAACGTCAGAGACATCCAACTCCCGGACCCGCCGACGGTCCTTCTCCAGCAACACTGTTTCGATGAGATTTCGGGCGCCATCGGTAGTGAAGGCAGACCCCGATTTCTCCCCGGAGCCGGATGGTGGTTCTGCAGCCTTACCCTTATCCATCGCCTGGGGAAGAGTCCGGCTGATCGCGCTCGGGGCGGGGGTCGCCCCAGGAATTGATAGGGTCCCGCTCGGCCGGGGCCTCGGCGCGTCCCTCCTCGAGTCATCAGGAGCTGACCGAGTCGAAGGCCGGGTCGGGGACCGATCACGTCCGACCCGTCCGTCTTGAGCAGGCTCAGGTGGCACCTCCGGAGTAGCGGCAACCTTACCACCGGAGGGCTGATACAGCGTCAGCTGCCGGTCGGTGCCCACGACATCTCCCTGACCGGTGGGCCCGGACTCGTCGGTCGGCATCGGAGGTATCTCCTTACGGGACTTCTTCGCCGGTGGGGCCCCGCTCGGAAGAGCTCGTTTCCTCCTCCGGACTGCTTCCAGCAGGGACGCCCTACCAACAGCCTTCGACTTCACCGACCGCATGACGTCGTCGACCTCTGCAAGAAGGACGGGATGGTCAGGGACTGAGAAACCGAAAGGAAGAAGGAACGAAAGAGAAGAAAAGAGCTAAAGAAACGATGGCGGACTCACGGTCGGTGGGGACCGAGCTCAAACCGACGTTCACCAAGGTATCCTCAGAAATAAGGCGGCCCACCGGGGGAAGCTGGCCCTCGGCGACCAACCCCTTCAAGGCGGCGACGCCCTCGGATTCCTCCCTCGACAACTTCGACAGGCCAATTGGGGACTTCACCGGCGTCCCCTAGATTGCCCTGATTTCCCAGGAGGGGTCTGCATCAACGAAAAAGAAGCGCTCCTTCCAGTGGTGAATGGAGGTAGGACCCTCCTTGACAAGGCCGCACCCTCGCCGCGCTGCGAAGCACCACCACCCTTTGTCCTGGGGGTGGCCGCTCAGGCCGTAGAGCTCCCAGAAAACGTTCAAGGTGGCGGGAATCGCATGCAAGCGACAGAGAACCTGGAAGACCGTCAGAGCACGCCACGAGTTCGGCACCAGTTGCGTCGGTGCCATTCCTAAACCCCGGAGCACCTGTAAGACTAGGTCTGAAGGGGGAAAGCGGAACCCGGCCTGGAGGATGCCCTCATTGATGGCGATCTTCCCTCGAGGAGGATGAGACATCCTCTCCTCAGGCCCTGGGAGCGTGACATTGCAGGCCTCGGGAAGGTGGTACCGAGCCACAAATCCGTCTAAGTCCTCGGCGACCAGTTTTGACTTGATGCTATCTGCTCCCACTTCGCCCATCCCTAATGGCCAATCTACGGTCAGGACGGGGTCAAGAAGGAGGGAAAGGCCGGAACGACTGGGGTGCACTAGTACAAAAAGAAAAAGTATGAAGAGCTCAAAGTAGAAGAGTGGGAAACTCACTTGAAGAGGAGGAAGAACGGCTCCGAGAGCGTCAAAGGAAAAGCAAGCGAACGTTTCGGCGGCAACAATGGTAGCGCAAAGGAGAAACTCGAAAATGTCCGTAAAGAAGAAGACGGACGGGGGAGGGCCCCCGATTAAATAGGCGAAAGGGCAAGTGACACCTCGATGACGCCAGAAGACGCCTGGCCGCCGAAGGGTCGCTCGCACCCCAAAGGCGAATCGACACCATTAAGGAAGGATGTCCGCCGAAATCCTCAGGTTGCCAGGTCAGCAGCAACCGCCATACGCCATAAAGAAGGCGGGAAGCTTGAAGCGCGCGCGCCTCTCCGAAGGATGGCGGCAATCTCGAAACATCACTCCCTTCACCTGTTCCCCTTCTGGTTCCAGGCTCGGAAGTGGGGGGCTACTGTTATGGGGGAATTGAGCCGCCATGCCCCACGTGATCGGCACGCGTATCCAGGAAAGCTACAGCTGCCCTATGATCCAGCACTCCGACCCCGAGTCGGACCTCCTCGGCTCCGCAGCCCGACCCCGGGTCGGCTGCCCTATGATCCAGCACTCCGACCCCGAGTCGGACCTCCTCGGCTCCGCAGCCCGACCCCGGGTCGGCTGCCCTATGATCCAGCACTCCGACCCCGAGTCGGACCTCCTCGGCTCCGCAGCCCGACCCCGGGTCGGCTGCCCTATGATCCAGCACTCCGACCCCGAGTCGGAGATCTTTTGATAACGACAGGCTATTCTCCAGAGGCACGCCGCGGCCTCCTGCTCCACTACTCCCTGCAACGGCTGTACCCGATGCTGCCCACGATCTCCTGTATCAACCGTACAAAGCGGAGCTCCACTACGCCCTGCCATGACCGTACCCAGCGCTGCTCCACGACGCCCCGTAACGGCCATGTCAGTGGCCATTCTATCGTGCCCCACGACGACAAACCCCCCTGAGAGACCTCCCAGCCAGGTATATATGCGGCTGGGGGGAGAAGGGGGGGGGGGTAAGCAATACCTCCCAGAGCACTCTCTCCCACTTGTGATTATCATCTCTCCTCCTCCAATCTCCTCTGACTTGACCGTCGGAGGGCCATCACCACCCTGGTGGTGGTGCAAGGCTTGTTTGCAGGTTCCTTGGCGGAAGGTGGAGCGCAACCAGCACCAACCAAGACAACTCAGGCGGAACCCCGTTCACACCGTCGTGTCAATCGTTCTCGGTTTGGACCACCAGCAACAAGTCCATATGCATGAATTCATTCGAAGTAGTGCATAATTACAAACCTAGGCAATCCATAGACCTATTTTTCATGTCTCATCAGTACAGAATCTTTGAGCCTGCACAATCATTTGCATCACATCCACATTCATTGTATCAAGAAATCAGCAATTGTTTTCACTTTAATAACTTAAAATATAAATTCCTTACTGATTTACACAGACGTTATAAAGAATTAAGTGAAAGAGATTACGTCATGATAAGAATTAGGCTTGAACAATTTTCTTCGAAAATATTTAAGAAATTGCAAGCTTGTAGTGCAGAACCGTTCAAAGTCTTAAAGAAAATTAGTTCGAATGCTTATGTTGTGGATCTTCCTGATAACTATGGGATTAGTGCGACATTTAATATTGAAGATTTAGCCCCATACAAAAAGACAACATTCATGCCTTCTGATCCCTTTCTTGATATACTTGTCCATGTTGAACACCCTGACCTATTACCCGCTGTTGAGCCACCACCTCCTAAATTTCATGCACGCAGAGAACAAATAGAACATATGTTGGATGAGCAGGCTATGTCAACTAGGAACGGTGGTTACCAACGTTACCTTGTTCGGTGGAAAGGTCGACCAAAGTCCGACGTGACATGGATTTCCAGAGCCCAGTTGTAGCGCCTTGACCCCGATCTCCTGGAGCAGTATAACAGCCGGCCAGACCTGTACTCGACAGAGTCGAGTTTTTTCCACCTGAGAGTTGATGGGGACATCAGAGCCTTTCATCCAGATGATCCTAAGCCCTCGGATTGAGTCAGATCCGGATTGGGTCTATTTGAATCCGAGTCATTTTCTTTTATTGCATTATTTACTTTTATCTTAGTCAAGTCAATTTGGTCCGTTGTTTTATTATTAGACTAGTCAATTAGGTTTATGTAATTGGGTCAATGTGTAAGGTCTATATAAAGACCACCCCTCTCATGTATGAGGTAATTGATGATTGAATGAAAAAATTCTAGCCTCCTTCTTGTTCTTCTTCTTCTTTCCCCTCCCCTCCTCTTTTTTCTGCGTCTCTATAACCTCTTCTTCCTTCTCCCTCCTTTCTTCTTCCTTCTCCCTCCTTTCTTCTTCCTTTCTCTCCTCTTTTTCTGCAATTGTGCTACATCAATGGACTCCTCTTGCTGCCGTGGGAAGGGAGAAGAGAGGCAGAGAGGAGGCGTGGAGTTCTAGGATGAAGGATTCAGATCCAATGCACACGCCTCCCCTTTAAATAGATGGGTCTAGGGTTTTTTTTTTCAAAGTCTATCATTAGTAGGAGGCAAACTTCTCAAAATAACCCATCCTTGGATTAATGCCAAGTGTCCAATCCATGTGCCCATGGTGTCATCAAATCAATGCATGACATGTGTCCACTTAATCAATTGATTAGAGCCTAGTCCAATTAGGTCTAATCCCTATGGCGCCATGATCAAGTCCTAATCCAATAAAGTCTTGATCAATTCCAATTGATCCAATCATGAACCCAAATTAATTTGGATCGAACCCAATTTAATTTAGCTCATTTAAACAGCCCGATTGCAATCCAATTGCAATCAATTCCACTTAATTTTTCTTCCATTAACTCACTAACACTTAGTGGGTTAATCAATCTCCAATCATATTGATGATTGATTTCTTTCGTGATTCTAAATCACAATTATAATATTCTGACTAATTAAATCCTCTATGTGTGTGACCCCGTAGGTTCTATTCTGACTGGTAGTGAGATATATTGAGATTTCTATCTCAATATCACTGAAACTCCTTTCAGTGGACTAAAACTATTTCAGTTCTACTCTCAAGGTTCACTGATCACCAAGTGAATGCCTTCGAGTCTCACAATCCACTAGTGACACCTAGCAGTATGTGGTGGCAACTCAGCAGAACGGAATGTCTGAATCTCTAGGTGCAGTTAGCATATGATACAGTCCCTTTATCATGGATCCCGATGTGACGGAGGTTATGTATATCTTGTCAAACCCCATCGTCCATCATATGTTAAATTTATTCGACTTCCAGTCTGAGATATGGAAAACTCTTTTCCAAAATATCTGGCCAGGAATTTATCAAACTCAGTCTCATAAATCACATAGGATCACTCCTAATCTATCAAGATCAATAGATCCCATCTACATGCATCCCTATTCCAAAATGAACTTACTGCAGCCAATCCGCACTACAAGGACCCGAATGGCTAGGGCCCAAATTCACATGCTCGTCAAACTACAGCAACTTCACAGTGAATAGCTGAGGCATCAGAGGTCAAAGGATCAGTCATACAACTGCAGCATAAGTAGTCACTGATGAGTGGATAGACATCCATGTGATTACTTTCTTTGGTCACGCCCAGTACCTTGTTCTCTAACAAGTACTTGCATAATCACTCCAGTGTCTCTACAATATGGACTCGAGACTCATCCATCCGATTAAGTGATCTGTG
Organism: Phoenix dactylifera; assembly: GCF_051530095.1. NCBI lineage: Eukaryota > Viridiplantae > Streptophyta > Magnoliopsida > Arecales > Arecaceae > Phoenix > Phoenix dactylifera. The sequence continues at coordinate 9,866,161 of NC_143204.1, read as the reverse complement.
CACTAATCTCAGCGGATCAATCACCGTCCCTCATGATGGATCCATCGATCACGAGCATTTAGAAATTAATCCATAATGACACATGCCTCAAATTCTCAACTTCTTGAGAATATGTGTCATCATCTATTAATTTCTTGGACGATTCATGGACACATACAAACATGAATGAAAAATAAATTACCCAATCTTATTTATTAATAAAAGTTAAATTACAAATTTATGTTTCAAATTACAAATATGCGTCAGCCTCATTGGCTTCTAGGGCATACTTTTAACAATATCCCACTTGCACTAAAGCCAATCAGACATATATCTCAATTCCATCTTCTCAAGATGGACTTCCAACTTCCGCTGACTCAGCTGCTTAGTGAATGGGTCCGCCACGTTGTCAGTGGAATCTACTCTCTACACCTCTACATACTTCTTTTCGAGGTAGTCGCGAATTAGATGAAATCGCCGCTCTATGTGCTTCGACTTCTGGTAAGACCTCGGCTCCTTAGCCAGTGCTATGGCGCTGTTGTTGTCACAGAAAAGGTTTATGGCATCTGATGACGTGACTCCTAGCTCTTCGACAAACTTCTTGTACCAGAACGCTTTTTTCGACAAACTTCTTGTACCAGAACTTCTTTTCCAATTTATCGATCCTCCATTACATAGGAATACATATTCTGATGTAGACTTTCTGTCATCAGGGTCAGTCATGAAGTCTGAATCAGTATATCCTTCTACCTTTAACTCTGTGCCTCCCCCAAAGACCAAAAATATATCCTTAGTCCTTCTCAAGTACTTAAGAATATTTTTCACAGCTATCCAGTGCTCCTCATCTGGATTTAACTGATATCTACTCGTAACGCTCATAGCATGTGCTATATCAGGTCGAGTACATAGCATGGCATACATGAGGCTCCCTATTGCCGAAGCATAGGGTATTCTGCTCTTGCGCTGAATCTCTTCAGATGTTTTGGGACATATCTTCTTGAAGAGATTTATCCCATGCCTTAGGGGTAACAATCCCCTCTTAGAATTTTCCATGCTGAACCTCTTCAGCACTTCCTCTATGTACAGTTTTTATGATAGGCCTAGCATCATTTTAGATCTATCTCTATAGACCTTGATCCCCAAAATATAAGATGCTTCACCTAGGTCTTTCATGGAGAACTCCTTAGACAACCATAACTTGACTGATGTGAGCATGGGAATTTCATTCCTAATCAGGAGTATATCATCCACGTACAATATAAGGAATACTATAGCCCTCCCACTGACCTTTTTGTACACACATAGTTCCTCTTCATTCTTGATGAAATCAAACGATTTGATCACATTATTGAATCGAGAATTCCAACTCCGGGATGCTTGCTTTAGTCCATAAATGGATCTTTGCAGCTTGCAGACTTTGTGATCACTATCACTGGAAGTGAAACCCTGAGGTTGCCCCATACAGATATCTTCCTCAAGATGTCCATTAAGGAATGCAATTTTTACATCCATCTGCCATATCTCATAATCATGATAAGCTGTAATAGCAAGCAATGTTCGAATGAACTTCAGCATGGCTACCAGTGAAAAAGTATGCTGATAGTCAATGCCTTCGCGCTGACTATAACCTTTTTCCACCAACCTTGCCTTAAAGATCTCTACCTTGCTATCCGAACCTATTTTTTTTTTTGTAGATCCATTTACACCCAATAGGTACTATACCTTCAGGGGGATCTACTAAGGTCCATACTTGGTTGGAATGCATGGAGTCTATCTCTAACTTCATCGCATCCATCCATTTCTTGGAGTCGATGTCTAACATCGCTTCGTTGTAGGTTTTGGGATCATCACTATGTTCCTTTTCTCCCATGAGGAACTCTTCCTCTACTTTCTCTGTAAGCATACCTAAGTACCTTTTAGAAGGATGGGAGATCCTCCTGGATCTACGAAGTGGATGAGGTTCTTCATGTATTGGCTCAATGTTAATAGGTTCACTAGGCTTAATTGCTCGTTCCTCTTCAGAGACTTTCTCTTCGAGCTCAAATTTTCTTCCACTGCCTCTATCAAAGATAAACTATTTTTCCAAGAAGATGGTATGTCGGCTCACAAACACTTTGTGATCTTCTAGGATGTAAAAATTGTATCCTAACGACTCTTTAGGATATCCTATGAAACGAGCACCAATTGTCCTAAACTCTAACTTGTTCGTCTGTTATCGCTTGACTTGGGCTGGATATCCCCAAATCTTGAGATAACCAAAACTCGGTTTCTTACCATGCCATATCTCATACGGGGTGGTAGGAACGGATTTAGAGGAAACTCTATTTAATATGTAGATAGCTGTAAGTAGGCGTCTCCCCATAAAAATAAGGATAAGTCAGTGAAGCTCATCATGGACCTAACCATATCTAATAGGGTCCGATTCCTCCTCTCTGACACTCCATTGAGTTGAGGTGTTCCAGGAGGTGTCCATTGTGAAACTATACTATTTTTCTTTGAGATAATCGTGAAACTCTGTACTAAGGTATTCCCTTCCTCGATTTGATCGAAGAACCTTAATGAGTTTTTCTGTCTATTTTTCTACTTCAAATCTGAATTCTTTGAATTTTTCAAATGCTTCAGATTTATGTCTCATAAGATAGACATAACCATACCGTGAGAAATTATCGGTAAAAGTAATAAAGTAAAAAAATTGACCCCTAGCCTACACATCGAATGGGCCACACACATCAGTGTGTACTAGGAAAAGTATTTCAGTGGACTTCTCTCCGTGTCCTACAAAGGGTAATTTGACTATTTTTCATTGAAGGCAGGATTCACAAATCGGATATGACTCAGAAGTCAATGAACTTAAGAGCCTATGTTTCTCCAATTTGTTAATTCTGTCTTCTCCTATATGACCAAGTCTGAGGTGCCACAAATACTTTTGATTTATCTCATTTGTAGATCTTTTTGATCTTATGGTACTCACTGTATGCTCAGCTACGTTCATAGATACATCCATATGTAAGTGATAGAGACCGTCAATCATAAAACCACGTCCAAATAGTTTATTTCGCAAATAAATAGAAACGTAGACTTTATTGAAATTAAATTTATAATGTTCTTGTGTTAGACAAGATATAGAAATTAGATTTCTGCTAGCACTAGGTACAAAATAACAATCTCTAAGTATTAAACTAAATTCTGATAGTAAATGAAAAGAAAATGTGCCCCCAGCAACAACAGCAACTTTTGCTCCATTGCCAATCCGTAGGGTTACTGCACCTTCCGTAAGCCTTCTACTTTTCTTTAGATCCTACATGGTAGTGCATAAGTGAGCACTAGAACCAGAGTCTATAATCCAACTGAAAATAGAAGAAACCGTTAGATTAGTTTCAATAATGAGCATACTAGACATACCTTCAAAAGGCGTGTCACCCTTTTTTACTCTTTATGTTTTTCATGTAGATAGGATAATTCTTTTTCCAATAGTCGTCTTCATTGTAATGGAAATATTTTTCTTTAGGTTCGGCCTTTTTCTTAGGAGCTTTCTTCTTCCGCCTTTTCTCGATCTTCTGCTTCTTCGCAGGCTTCTTCTTCTTCCTAGTAGACTTTCTCTTGAACGTAGAAGCTAGCCCAGCAGCGAGAACTGTGCCCCTTGAACCTTTCAAGACTCCCTCAGTTGTCACCAACATATTCAACAATTCAAGCTTGGTGCATTCAATTTTATTCATATATTAGTTTACAATAAACTACCCATATGAAGATGACAACGATTGTAGGATCAAATCCGTTTGTAAATCCTTGTGCATGGTCATGCCAAGCTTCTCAAGCTCCTCAAGATCCTTGATCATGGTCAAACCATGTTCATGGACAGACTGCCCATTATGCATCTTGGCTTTGAAGAGTTACTTGGACACTGCAAACCTTGCTACACGACTCTGTTCACCATACAATTCTTGTAGGTGATCAAGTATGTTCTTAGCAGTCTTCATGCTCTCATGCTGGCATTACAATTCGTTGGACATGGATGCCAAAATGTAACACCTAATCTTATTGTCGTCATCCAACCATTTTGCATATGTCTCATGCTGCTCATTGGTTGCACGAGTTGGTAACACTGGAAGTTCATGGTCAAGAACATAAGCTATCTTTTCGCAACTCAAGACGATCTTCAAGTTGCGGAGCCAATTTTTGTAGTTTGGTTCGGTCAACCTATTGTTATCTAGGATTCAAACTATAAGGTTGGAAGCCATTGACATCTGCAGAGAGTAAAGATTCTAATTAGAAATTTGTATTTGACATTAATTTATTTTAGAAACTTCTAAAACAAAATTGGATCGAATCCTCCCACTATTTCTCGGATCCTCACACTCCGCTGCGGTCCCACCAATCTACATGTCTCCTCACCTAACAGTTATTGGAGACACATAGACGATGAGTGTACAACTCTTGTACAATGCTTCGTAAGCAAATTGAGCTAACCAGGTCTTCAAGTCATAAGGACCTCACCTAACAGTTATTGGATCCGTTCCTTAGTTAAGTCAGACCCACCATATATCCCGCGAAAGTAAAGCTGTGATTGGGTCCTCACCTAACAGTTATTGGAGCCCAACCCCATCCTTACCCCACAACATCTCATGTCAATAGAGAGGTCCAATCCTCCGATGCAACTAGCCCACTGTATCCAGTCGAGACTAATTAACACCGGAAAGATCTTAGTAACTCTACTATGGTGGAAGACCAATCGACTTAATATTGGATAATCAGATCTTAGTGATTTCAACTTTGAGCTTTCCATAGAAGGCAATCAATCAATTGGCCAGGTAAGCAGGTGGAAGGCTCTTCTTACTCAAAGAGTAAGGTCCTAATTAAGTAACCACCTTTGAACTTTTCTAGACACCAATTAGATCAATTAATCAAATATGGCTAGCTCAATGTATCGTTTACTCTCGATTGATTTAGGAAGATTTTATGTCTCTTGGGATTTACATGTAATGTAGCCATTCACCCCATGTTATATGTCATTCGATTTACATCTTATGTTAATGTCACATTGGTTCAAGTTTACATCTTATGTAATTATGAAACCCTTTAATATATTATGTGATTACATCTTATGTAAATGACATAATTGTTTTAATTTACATCTTATGTAAATGTCCTATTGTTTAAGGATTTTATTTATATCTCATGCAAATAAATTTTGTTTAACTAATACATACATCTCATGTATACATTGTTTTGAACAAAATTTTAAACAGGGGTCGACTCGTGTGTTCTTAGAGTCGACTTGAGTTAACCTGGAGTCGACTCGAGTTGACATGGGGTTGACTGGGGTGGACTTCCAGTTAACCCGAGAGCTCCTGAGTCTCTTGGAGTCGATTCGAGTATACTTGGGGTCGACTCGAATAGGATTGGAGTTGACTCGAACAGGATTGGAGTCGACTCGAGCATGCCTAGGGCCGACTCGAGCATGATTGGAGTCAACTCGAGCATGCCTGGGGTCGACTCTTCTCACATGAATCCTAAATTTTGATTATATCAAATGCATCTCATGCATACAATTCAGATCTGAAATTTTTAATCTATTATGCTATTCTATGAAATACAGATCATGCATTAATTGATTTCAAATATTGTAATCTAATTGCAATTCTAAAAACAAGTTTGCAAAGTCAAAAGAATAGAAAATCTGCATGCTTGAAAATTTCAGCAACCTGAAATTTCAGCACACAGAAAATTTCAGTAAGCATAGTCCTTTAAAAACAGATCTAAAATTGTATTAATCAATCATTAAATTCTAGTCACACTCCCAAAATAATGGCTCTGATACCACTACTGAGTTATGCCCCGCGCGATGCGACAATCGCAGGGGAATACCGCACGAGGCGTCGTTCATCGTATGAATGTGCCAAGAATCGTAGAGTTCAAAATATTTTCTAGATCCAAATCCAGAAGATCCTTGAACTCAAGAGGGAGGGAGATTAGGATCTGAAGGAGGTTGATTAACATTCATGTAAATAAAAACAAAATTCAGAGATAACGATTTAAAGATCCCATTTTTAAACCTTGTGCGGTTTTATGAACACCGCAGCCTGATGATCTTTCAAGGTTACTGGTTAAGCCGCACATATGTCCGGCCTCTACAGGTATCTACACAAGGATCTAATCATCTGAGATAGGATCTTATCGGAGTGCTAGCTCCTTGCAAAGACCTCTCATGACTATCATAATATTGAAAGATAAAAATCTGCAGCATACCTCTTTGAAGAAGAACTCTTTCTTCTTCAACCTTGCTTGCAATTAAGGAAGAGAAGGAGGTAGCTTTGCACGTGGATCTTCCTAGACTTGCTCCTGTGGAAGAAGAGGAAGAAGCGGTCCTCTTGCTACCGGGGAGAAGGAGGAAGAAGAGGGCTTGAGGCATGATGGAAGAACTCCTTCTTCCCTCGCACCGTGTGGTGTCTCTTGCCTCCTTTTCTTCTAACACCACCAACGCTTTGGAAGAGGAAGAAGATGGACTCCCTTGCTGCTGTGGGGAGGAAGAGGATGGACTCCTCTTGCTACCGTGGGAAGGGAGAAGAGAGGGAGAGAGGAGGCGTGGAGTTCTAGGATGAATGATTCAGATCCAATGCACACGCCTTGATAAGTGCTAAATAATGCATAAATTAATATCTTATTCATAGCACTTATCATTATTTTAATTCACATATTTTGTAAATTCAACTAAAAGATGTGTTACCCTCATTATTACATTTTAATAAATTATTAGGTAATTCAAGTTTGGTTTAATTATTTTGGTCGAGTCTAATGTATGCAGGTTGATCCGAACTCATTTGGGATTCGAACTCATTTGGGAAAAATCCTGAACCCAAATCGTATGCACCCTATAAATCAGATCTTTTCATATTCCAATTTGGTCGTTCATCCCAACTCCCTTATTTCTTTCCCAACATTGGGCTCAACAACCGACTCCCTTATTCATGCCTTGCCAAGTCCATCTCACGTCCATCATCCCGAATAGTTTCCTTTCACGAATCCGAATTCCGTGCGTCCCAAACCGAGTCTCTTCCACTTCAAAAAAATATAAATAATAACACTCCAGCCGTGTGCATGCCATTCGGACCCAGGAATAGAGCAGTGTCCACGGAATGCCTCCCAGCAAATCCAAACTCTTCCACATCCTCTCGTGTCCCACGAACAAAACCAATCCAGCTAAAGCCGCATCCATTCCGGGATCCACCGCATATGAAGTCTCGCTTCCAAACTCCTTCCAAGTTAATCCTTATCCCCTGAATCCCAGCAGAATAGAGTTCATCCACGGGATGAATCCAAATCCCAGCGTCCACGATTCAAGGATTATCTCTCAGCTCATTTTCCTCGCGTCTGGAAGCCATAGCCATCCGAGATCTTCTTCACACCTCAACCGCATCTGAGTATCCCATCTTCTTTCGGATTCCTTCCGTCCGCATTCAACCTCCGAGATCCTGTCAACGTCCACAGCCTTCTCTTGCTTCGGAACAGAGCCGAGACTCATTCCATCATCCACGGATGAATCCCAGCGTCCCACAATCAGCCAATCGTGTTTGATCCCAGCCATTGTTTCACGTCCAAGCTTCCTCCACATCCACTCGCATTCAACCATTCTGTTTCTTCCTCCCGCTCGGAACCAAGTCCCAGATCTCACACAATCCACATCTGATAAGTGCTAAATAATGCATAAATTAATATCTTATTCATAGCACTTATCATTATTTTAATTTACATATTTTGTAAATTCAACTAAAAAATGTATTACCTTCACCAGTGCATTTTAATGAATTTTCCAAGGTAATTCAAGTTTGATTTGATTATTTATTGATTAAGTTTAATGCATGCAGGTCAAGTCAAACTCAATTGGGTAAAGCCTAAATGGACACTACATCATTTCACAATTTTATATTTTCCAGAGTCGACTCCAAGAATTCTTTTCCAAAATTCAGTGCTTTTCAAGTTCACCTAAATTTCTTCCCACTCGTTCCAACTCTTTTTCCACACAACCCAATTTTCCTATTTTAATCTCAAAAACCAATAAAATCCTTTCAATTATTTGTCTCTTAGATCTCAAAGTATATCATCTATAGTTGCACAGATCTCAAAGAATTATAACCGTTGGATATGTTCTAGCCAAAGGAAATCTCTTATTCCCATTTACATCACCCTATATCAAAGCTCCATCCTCTTTCACGACATTCGCCCAGCCAAATCCAAACAGAACCCGCCCCAAGCTCATCTCCTTTCAGCCGATTTCCCAGCCTCCATGTCACTCTCCCTCATCCAAAAAAATAAAACAGAACCCATCTTCATCACCCACGGATCTTCCCAGCCATTCTATCCTTCCACAAAGTCCCAGCATCCTTATCTTCTTCAAATCTCAGCCATTCCGTCATCCAAAAATTACTCTCGCCATCTCGTTGTAATCCATCCTTACCCGGATCAGCAACCACCCTCTTCTTCCGAACCAACCCAGCTTCCCTCGGAATCACATCCATGTTGATCACCTTCCAATTCTTCTGCTAGATCCCACGTTTGATCCCAGCTACATCCACTCGCATCAGCCATATCCACCGTTCCCAAGCTTCATCCCAACGGCACCATCACCTTCCTCTTGTTCTGGACTCCTTCCGTTCACAAACAAAATCCCAGCTCATATCACCTCGTCACAGCTCATCTCCCCTCCTCTTCGCCCGTAGGATAAACTCAAATCCTTGCTTCTTCCTGATTGATCCCAACGTCCCAAGCTCTCCGAGCTTCCTCCCGTGTCCCACGAACGAAGCTAAGGCCGTTCCGTCCGCGATCCAAGGATCAGCACCCAGTTCCCCTGTTCTGAGTTCATCTTTTCAACCATGAACCAAATCCCAACATCCCAACAGCTTCCGGATCACTTCACAGCCATTCCCAAGCTTCTTTTCTTCCGGATTGAATCCAGTATCTACTGATAGCTTCAAATCCCAGCGAATCCTATCTTCCCAGAATTTCTTCCAATCGGGAACATCATCCGAACCTTATCATCCCCTGCTTCAAGATCAGCTCAAATCCTCCGCACCAGCCGCATCCAAGATTCTCTCCGCATTGAAGAAGCACCGATTCCTTCCATCGCCCACGGATGACAACCAGCAAGCACAAATCAACTTCCGGATCAACTCCATCCAGCAACGTGACCAAGGATCAAGGAACAGAGCTTCACAGATCACTCCAGCGTCCGACAGATCCTTCCAACGTCTTCCGCGTCCGAATTTCCCGCGGCCAAAAAAAAATTCCCTCAGCTTCATCCAGCGTCGATCTATGCTTATCCTCCCATTTGAATCGGAAACAGAGGGGAGAGAGGGAGAATCCGCAGCCTATAAAAGGCCCAAGCGTGAAACAGGGGAGGGGAGCGGGGACGGCTTGGGGGAGTTTGGTTCCATATATATTTTTATCAAGTCCCACGGGAAATAAAAAAAAAAAGAGAAGAAGAGTTTCTTGAGTACTTTGGGAATGATTTTCCAAAAGAAGAGATGACGATGTGCTAAGAGGAAGCTGACGGGAGGAAGGAGGAAAAGCCAATCATTATGAAGTCCCGCTGCTGTGCCACTGCTGCTATCGCCCACAACTCCATAGAAGCTTGATCTCCTCACTAGGGCTGGATGCAGCCCTAACAAAGGGCCATGGGTTTTCTATTTTTAATTTTATATTCTTGGAGTTGTATAAACTTTATTTTATTCTTAATGAATATTTTATTTCATCGCATATTTAATTTCTGTGATTTTAAATATGACGTTTATACAACTGTTTTTCATGATCACTACGTAAATATAAGATAGTCCATGCTTAAGGAAGATGTGGTGTGCTACCACCTTAGATTAGGGTAGACATTGCATGCCAACTAAAGATGGATTATTCGCAAATTACTTTTGTAAATTTTTATCTGAATGCTTATTAGGCTTGTAACCAATTTGCATGTTAATCTAAGAACGAATAAAATACAAATAACCCTTATTCCGATGTTAGTGGTGAATTCCTTGCCCTAGGTTTTTCCTAAACTGATATCAGTTTAATTGCATTGCTTAGTTTAATAGTCTTCACAAACTCTTCCTTTTAAATATTTTTATTTTAAAAAGAAAAACAACTGTACCCCAATCCCTGTGGATCGATACCCGTAATCACTATTCTACCAAATACGTGCTATTGCATGGTCTTTAAAACTAACATCCTCCCCAATTTCGGAAACAGAACAGAGTATCAGCCTATTCATGCTCATTCCAGCCGACCGAATCCAATTCCAACGTTCCTCCCAGCGTTCTAGATTGAATTCATGGATTATCTCCCAGCCTTGCATCATTATCTCTTCTTCGGAATAGAATCCCAAAAACCATCTTCCCAGCTTCAACCGTATTCATCTTCCCATCGACCTACGCTCCCACGTTCATCCCATTCGGATTGGAGATAAACTCAAATCCCATCTCTCTCCGTGTTTGGAAGCTAACAACGATCAATTCCTCTGCTCCACGTCACAGATCTTCTTCAGCCGTGCACATCCATTCTGGGTTCAACTTCATCCACGGATGAGTTCTCTCCCCTGTTTCAACTTCCACGTCCTCAACCGAACCCAACAATCTCCCAGCCATCTTCCGGATCCCAGATTTCCTCTCCCGAATCTGAATCATCCCGCATCCTTATCCCACCGCGTCTTCATCCTTATCTGCACTCAAAACAAGGAAGAGGAGAAGGCTGGTGGAGGCTATAAAAGGAGAGGAGACGGACCCCATGAACGAAGCTCTTGGGAGGCAAAAATCCCACAGAAGACAGAGGAGGGAGAAGAGTTTCTTGGGCATTTTGGGAATGATTTCCTAAAGAAAAAATTAATGAAGTTCAGGAGGGAGAAGAAGCTGACAGAAGAAAGGAAGGAGAACCGAGTCGTGATGAAGGTCCTCTACATTGCTGCTGCTACTCTCCGTACCATGGAAGCCTAAGCTCTTCACTAGGGCTGGATGCAGCCCTAACAAAGGGACACGGGTTTTATGTATTTAATTTTTATATTCTTGGAGTTGTATGAACCCTCTTACTCTTAAATAAATATTTTTCTTTCATCTCATATTTAATCTCTGTGACTTTAAATATGATGTTCGTACAACTACTCTTCATGATCATGAAGTAAAAATAAGATAGTTCATGCTTAAGGAAGATGCGATGTGCTGCCACCTTAGATTAGGGTAGACATTTCATACTAACTAAAGATGGATTATGCCTAAATTACTTTTGTGAAATTTTATTCGAATGCTTATTAGGCTTGTAGCCAATTTGTATGTTAATCCAAGAATAAATTAAAATACAAATAACCCTTGTTCCGATGTTAGTGGTGAATTTCTTGCCCTAGGTCCCCTCACACTGATATCACTTCAGTTGCATTTTCATTAAATTTCTTAGTTTACTTTTCTTTACAAATTCTCTTTTTTTAATTTTTTTTAGAAAACAACTATACCCCAATCCCTGTGGATCGATACCCGTAATCATTATCCTACTAGATACGTGCTATTGCATAGTCTTTAAAGTTGACTATCAATTTTTGGCGCCGTTGCCGGAGATTGCTAGTGTTGCTGGTGGTCCAAACCGAGAACGATTGACACGACGGTGTGAACGGGGTTCCGCCTGAGTTGTCTTGGTTGGTGCTGGTTGCGCTCCACCTTCCGCCAAGGAACCTGCAAACAAGCCTTGCACCACCACCAGGGTGGTGATGGCCCTCCGACGGTCAAGTCAGAGGAGATTGGAGGAGGAGAGATGATAATCACAAGTGGGAGAGAGTGCTCTGGGAGGTATTGCTTCCCCCCCCCCCTTCTCCCCCCAGCCGCATATATACCTGGCTGGGAGGTCTCTCAGGGGGGTTTGTCGTCGTGGGGCACGATAGAATGGCCGCTGACATGGCCGTTACGGGGCGTCGTGGAGCAGCGCTGGGTACGGTCATGGCAGGGCGTAGTGGAGCTCCGCTTTGTACGGTTGATACAGGAGATCGTGGGCAGCATCGGGTACAGCCGTTGCAGGGAGTAGTGGAGCAGGAGGCCGCGGCGTGCCTCTGGAGAATAGCCTGTCGTTATCAAAAGATCTCCGACTCGGGGTCGGAATGCTGGATCATAGGGCAGCCGACCCGGGGTCGGGCTGCGAAGCCGAGGAGGTCCGAGGAGGTCCGACTCGGGGTCGGAGTGCTGGATCATAGGGCAGCTGTAGCTTTCCTGGATACGCGTGCCGATCACGTGGGGCATGGCGGCTCAATTCCCCCATAACAGTAGCCCCCCACTTCCGAGCCTGGAACCAGAAGGGGAACAGGTGAAGGGAGTGATGTTTCGAGATTGCCGCCATCCTTCGGAGAGGCGCGCGCGCTTCAAGCTTCCCGCCTTCTTTATGGCGTATGGCGGTTGCTGCTGACCTGGCAACCTGAGGATTTCGGCGGACATCCTTCCTTAATGGTGTCGATTCGCCTTTGGGGTGCGAGCGACCCTTCGGCGGCCAGGCGTCTTCTGGCGTCATCGAGGTGTCACTTGCCCTTTCGCCTATTTAATCGGGGGCCCTCCCCCGTCCGTCTTCTTCTTTACGGACATTTTCGAGTTTCTCCTTTGCGCTACCATTGTTGCCGCCGAAACGTTCGCTTGCTTTTCCTTTGACGCTCTCGGAGCCGTTCTTCCTCCTCTTCAAGTGAGTTTCCCACTCTTCTACTTTGAGCTCTTCATACTTTTTCTTTTTGTACTAGTGCACCCCAGTCGTTCCGGCCTTTCCCTCCTTCTTGACCCCGTCCTGACCGTAGATTGGCCATTAGGGATGGGCGAAGTGGGAGCAGATAGCATCAAGTCAAAACTGGTCGCCGAGGACTTAGACGGATTTGTGGCTCGGTACCACCTTCCCGAGGCCTGCAATGTCACGCTCCCAGGGCCTGAGGAGAGGATGTCTCATCCTCCTCGAGGGAAGATCGCCATCAATGAGGGCATCCTCCAGGCCGGGTTCCGCTTTCCCCCTTCAGACCTAGTCTTACAGGTGCTCCGGGGTTTAGGAATGGCACCGACGCAACTGGTGCCGAACTCGTGGCGTGCTCTGACGGTCTTCCAGGTTCTCTGTCGCTTGCATGCGATTCCCGCCACCTTGAACGTTTTCTGGGAGCTCTACGGCCTGAGCGGCCACCCCCAGGACAAAGGGTGGTGGTGCTTCGCAGCGCGGCGAGGGTGCGGCCTTGTCAAGGAGGGTCCTACCTCCATTCACCACTGGAAGGAGCGCTTCTTTTTCGTTGATGCAGACCCCTCCTGGGAAATCAGGGCAATCTGGGGGACGCCGGTGAAGTCCCCAATTGGCCTGTCGAAGTTGTCGAGGGAGGAATCCGAGGGCGTCGCCGCCTTGAAGGGGTTGGTCGCCGAGGGCCAGCTTCCCCCGGTGGGCCGCCTTATTTCTGAGGATACCTTGGTGAACGTCGGTTTGAGCTCGGTCCCCACCGACCGTGAGTCCGCCATCGTTTCTTTAGCTCTTTTCTTCTCTTTCGTTCCTTCTTCCTTTCGGTTTCTCAGTCCCTGACCATCCCGTCCTTCTTGCAGAGGTCGACGACGTCATGCGGTCGGTGAAGTCGAAGGCTGTTGGTAGGGCGTCCCTGCTGGAAGCAGTCCGGAGGAGGAAACGAGCTCTTCCGAGCGGGGCCCCACCGGCGAAGAAGTCCCGTAAGGAGATACCTCCGATGCCGACCGACGAGTCCGGGCCCACCGGTCAGGGAGATGTCGTGGGCACCGACCGGCAGCTGACGCTGTATCAGCCCTCCGGTGGTAAGGTTGCCGCTACTCCGGAGGTGCCACCTGAGCCTGCTCAAGACGGACGGGTCGGACGTGATCGGTCCCCGACCCGGCCTTCGACTCGGTCGGCTCCTGATGACTCGAGGAGGGACGCGCCGAGGCCCCGGCCGAGCGGGACCCTATCAATTCCTGGGGCGACCCCCGCCCCGAGCGCGATCAGCCGGACTCTTCCCCAGGCGATGGATAAGGGTAAGGCTGCAGAACCACCATCCGGCTCCGGGGAGAAATCGGGGTCTGCCTTCACTACCGATGGCGCCCGAAATCTCATCGAAACAGTGTTGCTGGAGAAGGACCGTCGGCGGGTCCGGGAGTTGGATGTCTCTGACGTTGGGGCCGCCAGCTGCGTCTGTCTCATGTCGGTGAGTGTTCTTCTGGCCGTCTTTCACCATTTATTGGCTCTGTTGTTCTCCGCCTGACTCCCTTATTTTTCCTATTTCTTAGCTCGCCCAGTACATGATCCGTCTGGAGGAGTGCTACAAGGAACAGGCGGGGCTTTTGGCGAAGGCCGAGGACCGGCTGAAAGCAATGGAAGAGGGAGGCCGGGCTGCGGCAGGCAGGACGACCGGGGACCTCGAGGCGAGGCTCCGGGAGGCCGAAGAGCGGGCACTCGGCTTCGCCGCCCTGGAGGAGCAACTGTCAGAGGCTCGGGAGCAACTCAAAGCCGCCTCGGGCCTCGAAAGCAGGGTCAAGAAGGCGGAGGAACGGGCTGAAAAGCAGTCCCGGAAGATCGCGGACTATCGAGAGCGGTGGGAGAAGGCCCAGCGGTCTGCCGACAACGCCTGCGACCGAATCCGCTCTTTTGAAGCCAAACTAGGCGAACTGGAGTCGGCCCTGGAGAAGTCATGCACGGACGTCCAAGAGCTCCGTTCGCGCCTGAAGGAAGCCGAGGCCGCTCGGGTTGCTACCGAGGCGAAGCATAAAGAGGCTCAGGCTGATCTGCTGAGGGTCTCCTCTGAGGCCGAAGGCCGGATTGTGGCGAAGGTCTTGGAGGCCAAGGCTCAGATTATGGAGCGAGCTGAGGCGGAGCTGGCCGAGAAGAGGGCGGAAATCGGGCGTCAGGCGGTAGAGGCTTATCGCCAGTCCGCCGAGTTCGCCCATGATATGTCGGAGGCAGTGCGGACCTATCGCCAGTCTGACGAGTTTGTCCATGACGCGTCGGACGCGGGGGCCGAAGCCTTCACCTTGGGCTTCGAGGAGGGCCTGGCAAGGGTGTCGGCTAAGTATCCCGAAGTTGACCTGAGCGAGATCTCCCTCCTGGACTCCTCTCCGGCGCCATCGCCTGCTGGTTCTCCTGCTGCTTCCCTACCTCCCGCGGACGAGCCCGGCGTTCCCGACCCGGGAGTTCCTCCAAGCTGACCTCTTGTACCTTTCATTGTCTTTTTTATTTTTGTATGTCGGCGTTTTGCCCAATTGTATGGGCCTCGGCCCTGAAAATTAATGCACGTTGAATATTTCTTCATCTCGCCCTCGTCCTCTTTTTTTTTTTTTTTTTTTTTTTTTTTTTTTTTTTAGCTCTTGGTTGCTTCTTGCTGACTTTTGATTCCCGAAGTTCTTCCGGCGCTAGGCCAGGCATCCGAGGGTTAAACCTCAGGAAACTCTTCCGGCGCTAAGCCAGGCATCCGAGGGTTAGGCCTCAGGAAATTCTTCCGGCGCTAAGCCAGGCATCCGAGGGTTAGGCCTCAGGAAACTCTTCCGGCGCTGAGCCAGGCATCCGAGGGTTAGGCCTCAGGAAACTCTTCCGGCGCTAGGCCAGGCATCCGAGGGTTAGGCCTCAGGAAACTCTTCCGGCGCTAAGCCAGGCATCCGAGGGTTAGGCCTCAGGAAATTCTTCCGGCGCTAAGCCAGGCATCCGAGGGTTAGGCCTCAGGAAACTCTTCCGGCGCTGAGCCAGGCATCCGAGGGTTAGGCCTCAGGAAACTCTTCCGGCGCTAGGCCAGGCATCCGAGGGTTAGTCCTCAGGAAATTCTTCCGGCGCTAAGCCAGGCATCCGAGGGTTAGGCCTCAGGAAATTCTTCCGGCGCTAGGCCAGGCATCCGAGGGTTAGGCCTCAGGAAATTCTTCCGGCGCTAAGCCAGGCATCCGAGGGTTAGGCCTCAGGAAATTCTTCCGGCGCTAAGCCAGGCATCCGAGGGTTAGGCCTCAGGAAATTCTTCCGCTCGCTGGTCGGCCAAGGCTGGCGCAAGCCGAAGCGACCGGTCGGGGCTTCCGGCTAGTCTGCTCCCGGGATGATCATCGGGTTAGCCAGGCATCTGAGGGTTGTCAAGCCTCAGGGAAATTCCGCTCGTTGGTCGGCCAAGGCTGGCGCAAGCCGAGGCGACCGGTCGGGGCTTCCGGCTAGTCTGCTCCCGGGATGATCATCGGGTTAGCCAGGCATCCGAGGGCCGAGCCTCGGGAGATTCCACTCGTTGGTCGGCCTAGGCTGGCGCAAGCCGAGGCGACCGGTCGGGGCTTCCGGCTAGTCTGCTCCCGGGATGATCATCGGGTTAGCCAGGCATCTGAGGGTTGTCAAGCCTCAGGGAAATTCCGCTCGTTGGTCGGCCAAGGCTGGCGCAAGCCGAGGCGACCGGTCGGGGCTTCCGGCTAGTCTGCTCCCGGGATGATCATCGGGTTAGCCAGGCATCTGAGGGTTGTCAAGCCTCAGGGAAATTCCGCTCGTTGGTCGGCCAAGGCTGGCGCAAGCCGAGGCGACCGGTCGGGGCTTCCGGCTAGTCTGCTCCCGGGATGATCATCGGGTTAGCCAGGCATCCGAGGGCCGAGCCTCGGGAGATTCCACTCGTTGGTCGGCCTAGGCTGGCGCAAGCCGAGGCGACCGGTCGGGGCTTCCGGCTAGTCTGCTCCCGGGATGATCATCGGGTTAGCCAGGCATCTGAGGGTTGTCAAGCCTCAGGGAAATTCAGCTCGTTGGTCGGCCAAGGCTGGCGCAAGCCGAGGCGACCGGTCGGGGCTTCCGGCTAGTCTGCTCCCGGGATGATCATCGGGTTAGCCAGGCATCTGAGGGTTGTCAAGCCTCAGGGAAATTCCGCTCGTTGGTCGGCCAAGGCTGGCGCAAGCCGAGGCGACCGGTCGGGGCTTCCGGCTAGTCTGCTCCCGGGATGATCATCGGGTTAGCCAGGCATCCGAGGGCCGAGCCTCGGGACATTCCACTCGTTGGTCGGCCACTTGTCGCTCGCCGCCCATCGGGGTTTCTCTGTGCCCAGCCGCGACCGTGTTTCTCCTCTCCTCCAAGCGTTGCCTGGGGGGAACACGAGAAGGGTATTAAACGCTAATTAATGCGTTACCTGGGAAATCGGATCGCCAGTTGCTGCTGGTGAGGAGTGTTAGTTGAGCGGCCGCGATACGCGGGTTCTTCGAGGAGGATGCGGCCTGGGCGCGAGCGGAGACACGTGGACCTAGGGGTATACGTCACCCGGATCGTCCTGCACAAAGAATGCGATTTAAGGAGAATGACGCTTAGGAAATCGCGGGGAGATACGCCTCGGGAGCCGGAACGGCTCCGGATTCAGTGCGCCTGCATTTATTGGAGCCACCCGTATCGGAACTACCAGGGGGCCGCAGCTTGGCTATAAATACAGGTGCAGGTACGATGGAATTTGCCAAGCCGGAGCTGCAGGTTGCCATGGATCGCGGACCTCCTCCTTGGCATATGACTGAGAGACTCCTGTCGAAGGAAAGGGGAGGCGCTCCCCTTACAACTTCAGCCAACTAGCCGTTTCATCTGGGATCAACAAGGAGGGTCTCCCCGGCGGAACTCCGCTCTAGGCGTTTCATCCGGGATCACATCTCCCCTCCTTGAAGTTCAGCCTCCCGGTTGAGCTCTGCGCCGGACGCTCAATCCGGGACCGCGCCTCCATATACTCTTCTCCCTTGAATCCCTTCTCTTCCCTACCACTGGGGAAGATGGGAATATCCTTTGGAGGCGGCGTTCCCCTGGGGGCAGCGGGAGCTTCTTCTGCGGCGGCTCCTCCTCTTTTTGGTGAGGTGCTGGATGGCGCCTCCGGTTAGAAGCACCCACTTCTGGTGGGACTGCAGCCGCCCTGGGTTGAGGGTTTGGGTCCCCACCTCTTCTTTACTTTCTTTACTCCCTAATTCCCCTCTGGGAATTCCTTGTAATCACACGAGCACGCCACTGTAACCAGAAATTATTGAAATGAAAAGTATTGCACCTTTTTAAATTGTCTTTCTGGCCTTGTTGTTCTACTGGTAATACATCCGCAGGTTAGCGGAATTCCAGCCCCTTGGAATTTCTCGGCCATCTAGGGCTTCCAACTGGTAGGAGCCAGGTCGGTTTACCCAACGAACTTTATACGGGCCTTCCCAATTTGGCGCTAGCTTCCCACCTTCCGTAGGTTGAGATGCCTTAGCTCGCCTCAGCACCAGATCTCCAATTCTGAAAAGCTTCGGTCGGACTTTGGAGTTGTAATATCGGGCCACCCTCTACTGATACATTGCCATCCGTACCTGAGCCATTTCCCTTGCCTCTTCCAAGAGATCCAAGTTCCCTCGGAGTTGCTCTGAATTGGCCTCGGGTCGGTGCGCGGCCACCCGAGGCGAGGGGAGTCCGAGCTCCACGGGGGCAACAGTTTCCGTGCCATAGGTTAGGCTGAAAGGCGTCTCTCCAGTAGGAGTCCGTTGTGTGGTCCGATACGCCCAAAGGACATTCTCGAGTTCCTCGACCCAAGCTTGCCCCGTCCGGCCGATCCGCGCTTTGATACCTTGGAGGATTGTCCGATTTGTGACCTCGGCCTCGCCGTTGGTTTGGGGATGCGACACGGATGTGAACCGATGCTCGATCCCGAATTCCTCGCAGAAGTCCCGGAAGTGCTTGTTATCAAACTGTCGACCGTTATCCGAGATGAGGACCCGAGGTACTCCAAATCGGACAATGATGTTCTTCTTCACGAACTTCCGGACTTGTGCCTCCGTGATGGTGGCCAGTGGCTCTGCCTCCACCCACTTGGTGAAGTAGTCGATGGCGACAATCAAAAATTTCCGCTGGGCCGAAGCGACGGGGAATGGTCCGAGGATATCCATTCCCCACTGTGCGAAGGGCCAGGGCGCGGTGATTGGCGCCAAGGGGACAGAGGGGACTCTCTGGACGTTGGCGTGGCGCTGGCAGGCGTCGCATTTCCGCACGTGGTCCTTCGAGTCCTCCAACAAGGTCGGCCAATAGTAGCCTTGCCTCATGATCTTATGCGCCAAGGACCTAGCCCCCAAGTGCGATCCGCAGATGCCTTCGTGGACTTCGCCGAGGGCGTAGGCCGCTTCCGCGGGGCGGAGGCACCTTAAGAGGGGGGCGGTAAACGAGGTCCGATACAGCCTCCCTTCATAAAGTACGTAGTGGGCGGACTTCTTTACAAGCCGCCGGGCCTGATCTTCGTCTTCAGGGAGGATTCCTTCGGCGAGGTAGGCGACGAGCGGGTCCATCCAAGACGGCTTCGGATCAATTGCCATCACCGCTCCAGCCCCGTCAATGCTCGGGGCATCCAGGGTCTCCAGGTAGATTGCCCTCGACAAGTTGTGCGCGTCTGCGTCCACTAGGCGGGACAACCTGTCGGCCCTGGCATTTTCGCTCCTCGGGACCTGCTGAATGTCAACACTGCCGAGGTCGGGAATGAGTGTTTGCACCTTCCGGACGTAGCTCTGCATGGTCGGGCTCCGCGCCTCGAACTCCCCTCGAACCTGCCCGACCACCAGCTGGGAGTCGGTGAAGACTTTCAGACGCCGGATGCCGAGCTCCTTGGCGAGTTTGAGTCCCGCGACTAGGGCCTCGTACTCCGCCTCATTGTTGGTCACTGGAAATCCGAACCTCAAGGCATACTCGGCTATCACTCCATCGGGATTGGTGAGGACCAGCCCAGCCCCTCCACCTTCAGGGTTCGACGACCCGTCAATGTGGAGCGTCCAGATCGGGAGATCGAGGCTGGGTGTCTCCGGCGGCTTAGGTTCCGCCTCCTGCACAGTGCACTCAGCGAGAAAGTCCGCGAGCACCTGGGCCTTGATGGCTGGTCGGGGCTGGTAGCGGATGTCGAACTCACCAAGTTCTACTGCCCACTTCACCAGCCGTCCCGCATTCTCTGGATTGCTGAGAATCTGCCGCAGTGGTTGATCGGTCAAAAGGGTGACAGAATGAGCCTGGAAATAGGGGCGAAGCCTCCTGGTCGCAGTCAGCAGCGCGAAGGCGATCTTCTCAGCCTTCGTGTACCGCGTCTCGGCATCCCGGAGGACTCGGCTGATGTAGTATACAGGCTTCTGAAGTCTTGCCTCTTCCCGAACCAGTACTGCGCTGACTGCGGTTGGGGAGACCGCCAGGTAAAGGTAGAGCATCTCCCCCTCTTGCGGCTTGGACAGCAGGGGAGGAGACGCCATGTACTCCTTGAGCTGGTCGAACGCCGCATGACATTCGGCCGTCCAGAGGAAGTCTTTTGGGCGCTTCAACACCTTGAAGAATGGTTGGCAGCGTTCGGCCGACTTTGCCACAAATCGTCCGAGCGCGGCGACCCTTCCAGCGAGCTCCTGAACCTCCTTCACTTTGGTCGGAGGGGACATATCTTGGATGGCTTTGATCTTGTCCGGGTTGGCCTCGATCCCCCGCTGGTTGACAATGAAACCGAGGAACCTCCCGGCCGAAGCACCAAAAGCGCACTTCGCTGGGTTTAGCTTCATGCGAAACTTTCGCAAGGTGGTGAAAGTCTCCTCCAGATCTGCAATGTGCTGGTCTGCATGGCGGCTTTTTACCAGCATATCGTCCACGTACACCTCCATATTCCGGCCGATCTGCTCCTTGAAGATTTTATTGACGAGGCGCTGGTAAGTGGCGCCAGCGTTCTTCAGACCGAAGGGCATTACCTTGTAACAGTACAGCCCCCGGTCTGTTATGAAGGCAGTTTTCTCCTCGTCCTGTGGAGCCATCATTATTTGGTTGTAGCCGGAGAAGGCGTCCATAAAAGACAGTAGCTGATATCCGGAAGTCGCGTCGACCAGTTGGTCTATCCGCGGAAGCGGAAAGCTATCCTTGGGGCACGCCTTGTTCAGGTCGGTGTAGTCGACGCACATCCTCCACTTCCCGCTCGCCTTCCGGACAAGTACGACGTTTGCCAGCCACTCGGGGTAGCTCACCTCTCTTATGAAACCTGCCTCCAAGAGTTTGTCTACCTCCTGGTCGACCACCCGGATCCGATCCGGGGCACAGTGTCTCTTCTTTTGCTTTACTGGTCGGTGGGTCGGGTCGACGTTGAGGGCGTGAGAAACGACCTCCGGGTCGATCCCAGGTACATCGGCCGCCGACCAGGCAAACACATCTGCATTGGCTCGGAGGAATTCCACTAACCGGAGCCGAGCTTCCAAGTCGAGGTTGGCACCGACCCGGACCGTGCGGTCCGGGCGGCCTTCTTCGAGGGGAACTTCGATTACGCCCTCGGCCGGCTCCCCGTGCCGCAAGGCCACTTCGTCTCTGGCGTCAAGTGACTCGACGCTTAGGGCCTCCATGGGCTTCTTCCCTTTGAGAGTTGCTAGGAAACACTGCCGTGCGGTCGGCTGGTCACCTCGGACCTCTCCAATCCCGGCCGCTGTGGGGAACCGCATGAGCAAATGGTAGGTAGAAACCACCGCGCGAAGGGCGTTCAGTCCGGGTCGTCCGAGGATAGCGTTGTAGGCCGAGGGGACACGGACGACCAAGAACCCGAGCCGCACCGTGGCTTCTGCGGGTGCAATGCCCGCAGTCACAGGCAGCTCGATGACACCTTCGGCCGAGATAGCGTCTCCAGTGAATCCTATGAGGGGGGTGGATGTTTTGTGCAACAATTGTCGGGAAAAGCCCATCTTTTGGAAGGCCTCGTAATACAAAATATCAGCTGAGCTTCCACTATCCACAAGAACACGCCTTACATCATAGTCCGCCATAGTGAGAGAGATCACCATGGCGTCATCGTGGGGAGTCTGAACCCCCTTTACATCTTCATCACAAAAAGTGATTACATTTCCGACCCGCTGCCTCTTCGCGACGGCCACTCCTGATACTTCCGCCGAGCCCCTTGCGTTCCTCACGGGCCGAGAGCAGCCCCCAGTGATGGTGTGGATCACTCCCGCAACGGGTCGATTCTGCTCCCGAGGCTCCTGAGGGGCCGGGTCGGCTGGACGCGGGTCTGCGGGGGGACGTCGGTCGTTTACATATCGACCGAGACGCCCTCGGCGAATGAGAGCCTCGATCTCGTCCCGAAGCTGGAAGCAGTCTTCGGTATCGTGGCCGTGGTCTCGGTGGTACTCACAGTACGCCCGAGAAGGCTTCCTCCCAGGGATCTTCTTCATCTGCCTCGGGACCGGGAGGTCCTCCCGCCCCTTGACCTCCATGAGGATCTGGGCCCGGGGGGCTAGGAGTGGGGTGTACCGGTTGAAGCGTCGGTGCGGAGAACGAGGGCGTGTGGCGCCGTGGTTCCTTGCTGGTGACGGGCTTCTGCGCCGGCGTTGAGGCGTCGGGCTCCTCCTCTGGGGTGCCTCTTTTCGCCTTTTCTTCCCGGGTTTTAGAGGGGCCTCGGCGGCCTCCTTGTTCCGGTGGGAGGCTGCCTCCTCGGCGTCTGCATACTGGTTTGCCCGAGACAACAGCTCCGGGAAGCTCCGCGGCAGGCGTTTGTCCAGGGAGAAGGTGAGTCTGCCCTTCCGGAAGCCTCGCTTCAGGGCTGAGAGAGCCACCTCCTGGCTCAAATTCCGGACCTCCAGTGTTGCCTTGTTGAAGCGGGTGAGATAATCCCGCAGGCTCTCTCCCTCGTTCTGCCGGACATCGAAGAGGGAGTCGGAGACCAGTCTTCGCCGGCTACTGACGGCGAAATGGCTGATGAAGAGACGGGTGAACTGGTGGAAGGACTGGATGGAATTAGCCTCCAGGCCGGCGAACCACGCCCTTGCCGGGCCGCGGAGGGTCGCCGGGAAGGCCTTGCAGAGGAGAGGATCCGATGCTCCATGGAGGAGCATAAGAGTCCTGAAACTCTCCACGTGGTCCCGTGGGTCCGCCGCCCCGTCGTAGGGTTCGATCGCCGGCATTTTGAACCCCGGCGGGTTTAGGGTTCGCAGGATCCTTGAGGCAAGCGCCGGCTGGGAGGAGATTTCCAAGTCGGCGAAGGGATCTTTGGAGTGGCCCTTCAGGACCTGGAGCTGTCTGTGGAGATCGTCCACCCGCCGGTCCAGGGAGCGCGACCGGTGGGTGGGAGACAAGGAGCGGCGCGAGGGGGACCGACTGGAGTGCGGGCCCCTCGAGGACTGGGGTGTCTGAGAACGCGCCCGGGTCCGCCTCTCGTACCCCGCGCAGCTCCGATGAGAAGGTCCTGGCAGAATGGACCGCACTCGAGAATCCTCCCCGCGCCGGCGCTCCTCTCCATGGGAGAGGAAGGAGCGCGGGTTGTGAGGAAGAGGCGAGTGCTCGGGGAGCAGCGGCTCCTGAGCCCGCTGCGGCACCCGAGAGATCACACCCTGCAGATTCTGCACTGCCTCCGCGAGGGTGCGAACCTGCTGGGCTAGCTGGTCGAACTGAGCAGGTTCGACCGTCTGAATGGGAGGAGAAGCGGTGGAATGCTGCTGAGAGTGTGTTGGGGACGCAGCAGCCTCCCGGCCAGAGGCGCGAGAGGCTCCGCGACCGGAAGCATTGGAAGCTCCGCGACCACCTCGCCGTGCCATTACGATCGTTCTGAGATTCGGCCCTTCCTCTAGCGCCAACTGTTGCTGGTAGTCCAAACCGAGAACGATTGACACGACGGTGTGAACGGGGTTCCGCCTGAGTTGTCTTGGTTGGTGCTGGTTGCGCTCCACCTTCCGCCAAGGAACCTGCAAACAAGCCTTGCACCACCACCAGGGTGGTGATGGCCCTCCGACGGTCAAGTCAGAGGAGATTGGAGGAGGAGAGATGATAATCACAAGTGGGAGAGAGTGCTCTGGGAGGTATTGCTTCCCCCCCCCTTCTCCCCCCAGCCGCATATATACCTGGCTGGGAGGTCTCTCAGGGGGGTTTGTCGTCGTGGGGCACGATAGAATGGCCGCTGACATGGCCGTTACGGGGCGTCGTGGAGCAGCGCTGGGTACGGTCATGGCAGGGTGTAGTGGAGCTCCGCTTTGTACGGTTGATACAGGAGATCGTGGGCAGCATCAGGTACAGCCGTTGCAGGGAGTAGTGGAGCAGGAGGCCGCGGCGTGCCTCTGGAGAATAGCCTGTCGTTATCAAAAGATCTCCGACTCGGGGTCGGAATGCTGGATCATAGGGCAGCCGACCCGGGGTCGGGCTGCGAAGCCGAGGAGGTCCGACTCGGGGTCGGAGTGCTGGATCATAGGGCAGCCGACCCGGGGTCGGGCTGCGGAGCCGAGGAGGTCCGACTCGGGGTCGGAGTGCTGGATCATAGGGCAGCCGACCCGGGGTCGGGCTGCGGAGCCGAGGAGGTCCGACTCGGGGTCGGAGTGCTGGATCATAGGGCAGCTGTAGCTTTCCTGGATACGCGTGCCGATCACGTGGGGCATGGCGGCTCAATTCCCCCATAACAGCTAGCATAGTTGTTTTTCTTTTCATAAAAAAATTCAAATAATAATAATAATAATAATAATAATATATATATCTAAAATAAAATAAAAATATTTTCTATTTTTGTTACTTTCCTTATCCCCTTTCTTCTCTCTTACTAATTTTTGGTTTTTCTTTTGGGTATTATTTGATCAGGAATCGAAGAGGAAGACAGGGACAATCAAAAAGGGAACTGCTAGAGAAGGAATGCTATAAAGGTTTGCCTAAAAATTAAAAAAAAGTTTGCTGGGGAAATTCCCTTTGGTAACCTCTAAACTTTTCTTATTTAAATTGATTCCCAGTTTGCTTGAAATATTGTGGTGATTGTTTGATTTTAATTTCAGTAAAAGTGTGAATGTATGCCTGATACACATACACCAATTAATCCGCACATAGTAAGGGCAATCACCCTAACAAGATAAGAACTGGATTTCATCACCAGATTCTTGCCCAAATTAGGCGAATCAATTTTCACATTTTTATCATTTTAATTAAAATCAATTAGACATTGGCCCCTAGGGACATTCGAGCTCAATAGGACGAAGATCACCGAAAGTTGCACCAATTTCGCTCTGTGGCTCAGTTGATGTCTAGGCAAGCTTTATCCCAAGGGAGACAGTTCATCTGTTCGAGGCAAGTGGTTTTTAAGTAAGACCTTTGCAATGCATCGTGACCCCCCCACTTACCCAGAAGCTTACCTGGTCAATTCAGTTCATTAGACCGGATTGGAGGCTTAGGTGCCCTCTTCAAACCAGTTAGGAGCTGTCTAGTGATTTTAGGGTAAACACAAGGATTTGATTTGTTTTTCCTTTAGTGCATGCTTAACTGTACTTGACTGATCCAACAAGCTTTAGCGTATGCTAGGGTGTCGTTCCAGATCTCCTGAATTAGTACCTTTTGATTCTGAAATAGAGCGTCTATTAGGGCCCTTCGAGCCGAAATCCGCACCTATAGAACCATAGGATCTACACCACCTGTCGAGATGGCTGAAGAACAACCCAAACTGCTAAAGAAGTACTTTACTCCTTCCATTTATACCTCTCCATCTTGTATTCGACTACTTGATACCACCGCTGCGGTACAGTTTGAGATTAAGTCTAGTGTCATCCAAATGCTTCCCTCCTTTTATGGACTCAACAATGAAGACCCATACAAACATTTAGATGAGTTCCTTGAGATTTGCACTACTATCAAAATTCAGAACTTCACTGATGATGCTCTGAAACTTAGTCTGTTTCCTTTTTCCCTTAAAGATAGAGCTAAGCAGTGGCTCCATTCATTAGAAGCCAATTCCATTCTTTCATGGGCTCAAATGCAACATGAATTTTTGAAAAAATATTTTTCCATAGGAAGAACGAACCAATTTAGGCGTGCTATCACGAGCTTCTCTCAATCTGACGGAGAAGAATTTCATGAAACTTGGGAGAAATTTAGAGATTTACTCCGAAAATGCCCGCATCATCAAATACCCAAATGGCAATTAGTGCAATGTTTCTATGACGGGTTGTCCGAACGAAATCGTCAAATGGTTGATGCTTCTTGTGGGGGTACTTTGTTGATCCCCTAATGGATTTTGATGAATACAAAATACTAGAGTATAATACCATTTATCTTAACAATTTAATTAAGAATTTCATGTGTTTTATTAAGAATATTGTTAAGAAATGTCTAGGCAAGTTCCCATAATTTTTATGGATTTATTGAAGAATTTTTGAGATGAAGGAAAAAGTTCAGGGACAGCCGAGACGTCTTCGGGTTGTCTCCAAGACGTCTCTGGCACAAACAGGAAGAACTGGCACGTCTGGAGACGTCCCCGGTACCTGCGGAGTCGTCCCCGCAAGTAAAAAGCAGACCAGCGGAGTCGTCCCCTAGATAGCGGAGACGACTCTCTCAGAGAATTCCAGAAGACTTGTTTTTCGGAGATATAACGGCGGAGACGTCCCCGTAAAGCGCGGAGACGTCTCCGGAGCGCGGAGTCGTCCCCGAAGAAGCGGAGTCGTCCCCATGCAAAAAGCGCAAACAAGCGGAGACGTCCCCGTAAAGCGCGGAGACGTCCCCGGAGCGCCTGGGACGCGACTAACAACTTTTTCAGGTTTGATTTGAATTTCAAACGTCTCTTTTTTGTGTCTAACGGCTATATTTGCTTTTGGGGCTATAAAAGGGACCTCTTAAGTGCTTCTCAACAACTTCTCACCAACCCAACACGAGATCATTCAAGAGAGAAGAAAGAAAAAGAGGTTCAAGGGAGTTAGAGCTTTCAAGAGGAGAAATCAAGTGCATTCAAGCTTTCCCATCTGATTTCGAGCTCATCTACTCACTCCCACTTGGCAATCAAAGCTCACATTCAAGCCAACGTGATCCACATCAGAAGAACCACCATCATCCACGCTTCCAACGGCAAAAAGGGTTCTTCCGATTTTATTGTTTCTCATTGTTATATTTACTTCTTAAGAGCTTTCAAATCTTTTGTAAAACATTTAAATATTGAGCTTGTTTCAGTCAAGGGACTTGGAACAAGGGATAGGCGTCCCAAGCCTAAGTTAAACTTGGCGGATTGTAGGGTTCGTTGTTAGCCCGGGGTAAAACAACGAGTTGGGTAGTTCACTCGAAAAACTACCGGATTGTAGGGTTTGTTGTTAGCCCGGTGTAAAACAACGAGTTGGGTAGTGCACTCGCAAAACTACCGGACTGTAATCTAGAGG
The DNA here is from genome assembly GCF_051530095.1 of Phoenix dactylifera. Lineage (NCBI taxonomy): Eukaryota > Viridiplantae > Streptophyta > Magnoliopsida > Arecales > Arecaceae > Phoenix > Phoenix dactylifera. The sequence continues at coordinate 9,839,126 of NC_143204.1, read as the reverse complement.
ATTATAGTGAAATTCCCAAGAGGTCTTGGGGAGTGGATGTAGGTGCTGGGGTGCACCGAACCACTATATGTTTGTTGTGTTTGTGATGCTTTTTGTCATTGTCTAACTTGCTCACCTACTTACTTAGATAAATTGCTTGCTTAACTCTTATCCGTGCATCCTTTAGTTGCAAGCATATTTAATTTACTTAATCAAGTCTCATTCAATAAATCAAACTGTTGCTAAGTTTAAATTCCACTGTGCATCTATACAACTTAGCATAATTAATTGAAAAGTTTTAGAAGTAGTACAAAAGTTTTAAAAGACCCAATTCACCCCCCCTCTTGGGTTGTATCTACTGGGCAACAAGTGGTATCAGAGCAGGTGCTCTAAGTTTAATTGTTGATCTCACGATCAAGAGCCAAAGATCATGACAACTCAAATAGATAGTTTTCTAGGAGAAGGACAATCAATTGATACACCTCCATTATTTAATGGCTTAAACTATACACATTGGAAAATATGCATGCGCATTTTTATTCAATCACAAAACTATTACTTATGGAAAATCATAATAAATGATCTTCACACACTCTCTCAAACTTTTAATGAAAAGGACTTAGCACAATTGAATGCTGATGCCATGAACCTATTATATTGTGCATTAGATAGGAATGAGTTTAATTGCATATCTTCTTGCATGACTGCTAAAGAAATATGGAATATGCTTGAAGACAAATATGAATGCACTAACAAATCTGAAACATCATGTGTAGAAGGAGAGCAGTATCATATTGAAAATCCATGCTTGGTGGCACAAGAGGTACATGCTGAAACTGAAAGCAATTTTACATTTGATGAACTCCATGATGCCTTTTCTGATTTGTATTTAGAATATAAGAAACTTATTTGTAAGAACAAGAACTTGAAGAATGAAAATCAAATTCTAATAGATGAAAAACTGAAACTAACTAGTAAAACTGAAATCTTAATGAAAGAAAACAATATCTTTTATATTGCATATACTCCAAGTTTTGTCATCATCAAAAAGGGGGAGATTGATGACCCAAAGATTGATTCATAGATTGATTTTGATGATCACAACACCTTGAAGTATAGATACTAATGTTTATGTTGCAAGGAGAAATATATTTATTTTGCAAGGAACATAGCAAGTTGGAAGAACACAAGAAGGCCTCCAAAAGCACTCAAGAAAAGTTAGAAGAAAGCTACAATTCATTGGCCCAACTTTAAAGTTCAAAAGATTCAAATTGGAGGAGCAAATTCAAAGGAAAATTCAAAAGAATAGTCTTCGAGTCGACTCCTGAGGAATTCGAGTCGACTCCAATGGTTGCCGAGTCGACTCCAAAGAAAGCGAGAGTCGACTCTCAGTGGTACACAAGGGAAAACTCAGAGAAGCAGTTTTTGGACACTGAGATTCGAGTCGACTCCCACAAAGTCCGAGTCGACTCCAAAGACAGAACAACCCCAAGACAGAAGACGGTATTTTCGTCTCTGAGAGGCGAGTCGACTCCAAGACAAGTCGAGTCGACTCCAAGGCAGCGCGGCTCCAAAATACAGAGGATCAGTTTTCCGACTCTGAGATTCGAGTCGACTCCCAGACAGCTCGAGTCGACTCCAAGGCAGCGCTACACTAAGATGGCAGAAGACCAACTTTCGGAAACTGAGAGCCGAGTCGACTCCAAGGAAGTTCGAGTCGACTCCAAGACTGGATGAGCCAAAAGACAGAGAATCGGGAGTTCGGGCTCTGAGATTCGAGTCGACTCCCAGGACAGTCGAGTCGACTCGAGTGGACAAAATTCAAATTTGGATCCACGGACTACAGAGGATGAGCCGACTCCAAAATTGCCAGGTCAGCGCCAGAAGTTGGCGAGTCGACTCCGGGTTAAGTCGAGTCGACTCCCAGTCAAGACGGCAACTTTAATTCAAACTTGGAACAGTTGCCGAGTCGACTCCGGAAAAGCTCGAGTCGACTCCTGCTACAGCCGAGCCGACTCCTGATCGCGCGAGTCGACTCCAAACCCAACGGTCATATTGTCAGGAGCTGCAGACTGGTTCCAACGGCTCTATTTTTGGCTCTAACGGCTATATTCTTGTTTCCACGTTATCAAAAGCTATAAAAACAAGAAGAGAGCTAGGAGAGAAGGGATGGAAGTAGGAGAACACATTTAGGGAAGAGATTCCAAGGGAAATCTCCCATAAGCACAATAAGGGCCATTCAAAGTGAAATAGAGAGAAGAAGAGCTTCCAAGTGTATTCCAAAGCTTCCTCACCATCCGTGTGCTGCCGCGGTGATCCTCTACTTCGTGCCAAATCAGAAGAGGGTCAAGTAAAGAAGAAGTCGAGCTCCTCCATCTTCAAAACTCGTTTGAGGGCTTCTCTTTACTATATTTGTTTACATTGTTATATTTGCTTGTTTAAGAAGCTTTGATTTGTTTTTATTCTTTGTTTTAATATCTTGTAACTTGATTCAATCAAGGGATTGAATCAAGGGGTTAAAGGTTTGTTGGTAAGCCAAAGGAAAAACCAACGGGGTTTAAGGTTTGTTGGTGAGCCAAGGGGAAAACCAACGGGGTTTAGGTTTGTTGGTGAGCCGAGGGTAAAACCAACGTGTAAGGGTTTGATTGTGAGCCCGGGAAAACAATCGGAGTGGTTCTAGTCGGTGAGCCTGGGAAAACCGACCGAGTTCGTTGTGCGCTCGTAAAACAACAAGTTGGGTTGTGAGCTTGTAAAACAACCGGCTGTAATCTGTAGGATTATAGTGGAATTCCCAAGAGGTCTTGGGGAGTGGATGTAGGTGCTGGGATGCACCGAACCACTATATTTTTGTTGTGTTTGTGATGCTCTTTGTTGACTGACCTCCTCACTCACTTACTTAGATATTAAGCTTGCTTAACTCTTCTTCGTGCATCCTTTAGTTGCAAGCATAATCAATTTACTCAATCATTAAATTGAATAGCATACTAGGGCAAAATTAGACTAATCTTTTATTGAACCCACTGCTTAATAGTTGATTAGATTAGAATCATACTCTTGCTAAGGTTAAGCTTCACTAAGCATCCATACAACTTAGCATAATTAATCTAAAAGATTAGAAGTAGTTTAAAAGTTTTAAAAGACCCAATTCACCCCCCCCCCTCTTGGGTTGTCACCTTGGGCAACAAGTGGTATCAGAGCAGGTGCTCAAATATTATTTGTAGTCTTAACCGACTAGAGCCAAAGATCATGACAACTCAAATAGATAGTTTTCTAGGAGAAGGACAATCAATTGATACACCTCCACTGTTTAATGG